>NW_027480769.1:0-234850 GCF_051401765.1 Calliopsis andreniformis | reverse complement strand
ATTTCCAAGTTTATTATGGTTATTATTATGACTATTATGATTATTATAGTTATTATGATTATTATGGCTAGTATAATGCTTATTATGATTATTTCGAAGCTTATTATGGTTATTATTATAATTATTACGATTACTATGGTTATTATGATTAGTATGGTTACTATGGCTAGTATAGCGGTTATTGTCGATTATTTCAAAGCTTATTATGTTTATTATTATCGTTACTATGATTATTATATGTCTAGGTATAATCATGATGAATATTATGGTCATCATTAAGATCATTATGGTTATTACGATGAATATGGTTATTACGTTAATAATAATGGTTATTAAGATTATTTCCATGACTATTCTGTTTATTATGATGATTACTATGATCATTATGGTTGTTAGTATTATTATTATGATCACCATTCTGATTATTATGCCTATTGTGATTTTTATGGCTATTATGACTATTGTAATGATTATTACGATTATTTCCAAGTTCATTATTGTAATTATTACGACTATTATGATTATTATGGCTATTATGACTATTATTTTGTTATGGCTGGTGTAATGTATATTATGATTATTTCCGAACCCATTATGCGTTATTACAATGATTATTATGATTATTACGGATCTTGATATAATTATCATGATTAATTATGATCATCATTAAGATCATTACGGTTACTATGATTATTGTGATTATTGCTAAGCTTATTAACATTACAATTACGATTATTATGATTATTGTAGTTATTATGATGATCACTATGATTATTATGGTTGTTAGTATGATTATTATGATCACCATTCTGATTAATATGGCTATTGTCATTTTTATGGCTATTATGACTATTATAATGATTATTACGATTATTTGCAAGTTCATTATTGTTATTATTACGACTATTATGATTATTATGGCTATTATGACTATTATGGTTGGTATGGCTAGTATAATGTATATTATGATTATTTCCGAACCCATTATGGTTATTATTATGATTATTATGATTATTACGGATCTTGGTATAATTATCATGGATATTATGGTCATCATTAAGATTATTATGGTTACTATGATTATTGTGATTATTGCTGTGCTTATTAACATTACAATTACGATTATTATGATTATTGTAGTTATTATGATGATCACTATGATTATTATGGCTGCTAGTATGATTATTATGATCAACATTCAGGTTATTATGGCTACTATGATTTTTATGGTTATTACTGCTATTATAATGATAAATATGATTATTTCCAAGTCTATTATGGTTATTATTATGACTAGTATGATTATTATAGTTATTATGATTATTATGGCTAGTATAATGCTTATTATGATTATTTCCAAGCTTATTATGTTTATCACTATAATTATTATGATTATTATGGCTATTATGACTATCATGGTTGATATGGCTAGTATAATGTATATTATGATTATTTCCGAACCCATTATGGTTATTATTATGTTATTTTGATTATCACGGATCTTGGTATAATTATCATGGATATTATGATCATCATTAAGGTTATTATGGTTACTCTGATTATTGTGATTATTGCTAAGCTTATTAACATTACAATTACGATTATTATGATTATTGTAGTTATTATGATGATCACCATGATTATTATGGCTGTTAGTATGATGATTATGATCAACATTCAGATTATTATGGCTATTATGATTTTTATGGTTATTATTGCTATTATAATGATAAATATGACTATTTCCAAGTTTATTATGGTTATTATTATGACTATTATGATTATTATAGTTATTATGATTATTATGGCTAGTATAATGCTTATTATGATTATTTCCAAGCTTATTATGGTTATTACTATAATTATTATGGTTATTATGGTTATTATGATTATTATGGTTACTATGGCTAGCATAACGGTTATTATGATTATTTCAAAGCTTATTATGTTTATTATTATGGTTACTATGATTATTATGGATCTTGGTATAATTATGATGAATATCATGATCATCATTAAGATCATTATGGTTATTGCGATCATTATGACTATTATAATTATTCTAGTTATTATGATTATTATGGTTATTATGGCTAGTATAAAGGTTATTATGATTATTTCAAAGCTTATTATGTTTATTATTACGATTACTCTGATTATTATATGTCTAGGGATAATTATTGTGAATTTTATGGCCATCATTAAGATCATTATGGTTATTACGATGATTATGGTTATTACGTTAATAATAATGGTTATTAAGATTATTTCCATGACTATTCTGTTTATTATGATGATTACTATGATCATTATGGTTGTTAGTATTATTATTATGATCACCATTCTGATTATTATGCCTATTGTGATTTTTATGGCTATTATGACTATTGTAATGATTATTACGATTATTTCCAAGTTCATTCTTGTAATTATTACGACTATTATGATTATTGTGGCTATTATGACTATTATGGTTGTTATGGCTGGTATAATGTATAATATGATTATTTCCGAACCCATTATGGTTATTATTATGATTATTATGATTATTACGGATCTTGATATAATTATCATGAATATTATGATCATCATTAATATTATTACGGTAACTATGATTATTGTGATTATTGCTAAGCTTATTAACATTGCAATTACGATTATTATGATTATTGTAGTTATTATGATGATCACTATGATCATTATGGTTGTTAGTATGATTATTCTGAACACCATTCCGATTCTTATGGCTATTGTGATTTTTATGGCTATAATGACTATTATAATGATTATTACGATTACTTCCAAGTTCATTATTGTTATTATTACGACTATTATGATTATTATGGCTATTATGTCTATTATGGTTGTTATGGCTAGTGTAAAGTATATTATGATTATTTCCTAACCTATTATGGTTATTATTATGATTATTATGATTATTCCGGATCTCGGTATAATTATCATGGATATTATGATCATCATTAAGATTATTATGGTTACTATGATTATTGTGATTATTGCTGTGCTTATTAACATTACAATTACGATTATTATGATTATTGTAGTTATTATGATGATCACTATGATTATTATGGCTGCTAGTATGATTATTATGATCAACATTCAGGTTATTATGGCTACTATGATTTTTATGGTTATTACTGCTATTATAATGATAAATATGATTATTTCCAAGTCTATTATGGTTATTATTATGACTATTATGATTATTATAGTTATTATGATTATTATGATTATTATGGCCAGTATAATGCTTATTATGAATATTTCCAAGCTTATTATGGTTATTATTATAATTATTATGATTATTGTGGTTATTATGATTAATATGGTAACTATGGCTAGTATAACGGTTATTATGATTATTTAAAAGCTTATTATGTTTATTATTATGGTTAGTATGATTATTATGGATCTTGGTATAATTATGATGAATATCATGATCATCATTAAGATCATTATGGTTACTGCGATTATTATGACCATTATGATTATTCTAGTTATTATGATTATTATGGCTATTATGGCTAGTATATAGGTTATTATGATTATTTCAAAGCTTATTATGTTTATTATTATGATTACTATGATTATTATATGTCTTAGTATAATTATGATGAATATTACGGTCATCATTAAGATCATTATGGTTATTACGATGATTATGGTTATTACGTTAATAATAATGATTATTAAGATTATTTCCATGACTATTCTGTTTATTATAATGATTACTATGATCATTATGGTTGTTGGTATTATTATTATGATCACCATTCTGATTATTATGGCTATTGTGATTTTTATGGCTATTACGACTATTATAATGATTATTACGTTTATTTCCAGGTTCATTACTGTTATTATTACGACTATTATGATTATTATGGCTATTATGACTATTATGGTTGTTATGGCTAGTATAAAGTGTATTATGATTATTTCCTAACCTATTATGGTTATTATTATGATTATTATGATTATTACGGATGTTGGTATAATTATCATGGATATTATGGTCATCATTAAGATTATTATGGTTACTATGATTATTGTGACTATTGCTATGATTATTAACATTACAATTACGATTATTATCATTATTGTAGTTATTATGATGATCACTATGATTATTATGGCTGTTAGTATGATTATTATGATCAACATTCAGAATATTATGGCTATTATGATTTTTATGGTTATTCTTGCTATTATAATGATAAATATGATTATTTCCAAGTTTATTATGGTTATTATTATGACTACTATGATTATTATAGTTATTATGATTATTATGATTATTATGGCTAGTATAATGCTTATTATGATTATTTCGAAGCTTATTATGGTTATTATTATAATTATTACGATTATTATGGTTATTATGATTAGTATGGTTACTATGGCTAGTATAGCGGTTATTATGATTATTTCAAAGCTTATTATGTTTATTATTATCGTTACTATGATTATTATATGTCTAGGTATAATTATGATGAATATTATGGTCATCATTAAGATCATTATGGTTATTACGATGAATATGGTTATTACGTTAATAATAATGGTTATTAAGATTATTTCCATGACTATTCTGTTTATTATGATGATTACTATGATCATTATGGTTGTTAGTATTATTATTATGATCACCATTCTGATTATTATGCCTATTGTGATTTTTATGGCTATTATGACTATTGTAATGATTATTACGATTATTTCCAAGTTCATTATTGTAATTATTACGACTATTATGATTATTATGGCTATTATGACTATTATTTTTGTTATGGCTGGTGTAATGTATATTATGATTATTTCCGAACCCATTATGGTTATTACAATGATTATTATGATTATTACGGATCTTGATATAATTATCATGATTATTATGATCATCATTAAGATCATTACGGTTACTATGATTATTGTGATTATTGCTAAGCTTATTAACATTACAATTACGATTATTATGATTATTGTAGTTATTATGATGATCACTATGATTATTATGGTTGTTAGTATGATTATTATGATCACCATTCTGATTAATATGGCTATTGTCATTTTTATGGCTATTATGACTATTATAATGATTATTACGATTATTTGCAAGTTCATTATTGTTATTATTACGACTATTATGATTATTATGGCTATTATGACTATTATGGTTGATATGGCTAGTATAATGTATATTATGATTATTTCCGAACCCATTATGGTTATTATTATGATTATTATGATTATTACGGATCTTGGTATAATTATCATGGATATTATGGTCATCATTAAGATTATTATGGTTACTATGATTATTGTGATTATTGCTGTGCTTATTAACATTACAATTACGATTATTATGATTATTGTAGTTATTATGATGATCACTATGATTATTATGGCTGCTAGTATGATTATTATGATCAACATTCAGGTTATTATGGCTACTATGATTTTTATGGTTATTACTGCTATTATAATGATAAATATGATTATTTCCAAGTTTATTATGGTTATTATTATGACTATTATGATTATTATAGTTATTATGATTATTATGATTATTATGGCTAGTATAATGGCTATTACGATTATTTCCAAGGTTATTGTGATTATTATTATAATTATTTTGATTATTATGATTATTATGATTATTATGGTTACTATGGCTAGTATAACGGTAATTATGATTACTTCAAAGCTTATTATGTTTATTATTACGGTTACTATGGTTATTATGGATCTTGGTATAATCATGATGAATATAATGATCATCATTAAGATCATTATGGTTATTACGATTGTTATGATTATTATGTCTATAATAATGATTATTAAGATTATTTCCATGATTATTCTGTTTATTATTACGACTCTTATGATTGTTGTAGTTATTATGATGCATACTATGATTATTAGGCTTGTTACTATGATTATTATGATCACCATTCTGATTATTACGGCTATTGTGATTTTTATGGTTATTATGGCTATTAGAATGATTTTATTATTATTTCCATGCTTATTATGGTTATTATTATGACTATTATGATTATTATAGTTATTATGATTATTATTGTTATTATGGCTAGTCTAATGGTTAGTATGATTATTTCCAAGCTTATTATGGTTATTATTATAATTATTATGATTATTATGGTTATTATGATTATTATGGTTGCTATGGCTAGTAAAACAGTTATTATGATTATTACAAAGCTTATTATGTTTGTTATTATGATTACAATGATTATTATGGATCTCGGTATAATTATGATGAATATTATGGTCATCATTAAGATCATTATGGTTATTACGATTCTTATGATTATTATGTCTGTAATAATGATTACTAAGAGTATTTCCATGATTATTCTGTTTATTATTACGACAGTCCTGATTATTGTAGTTATTACGGTGATTACTATGATTATTATGGCTGTTAGTATGATTATGATGATCACCATTCAGATTATTATGGCTATTGTGATTTTTATGGTTATAATGGCTATTACAATTCCTGATCGCTGAGGCACTCTAAAACACTTAGGCTGTTTTGCTCTCTGATGCCCGTGGACCGAGAGAACGTAGAATAACGGAGCGATCGTGTCGCTCCGGAGTTCGAGCGAAAAAATTCTAAGTCCCCGTTAGTGGCGCTCCGGAACCGAATGTCGACGGAACGAAGGGACAACGGTAGATCCTTATTCCTGGTGCTCGTGGCTCTCTAAAACCATACACTTGTTGTCCTCTGTCTCTTACCTGTGTCGAGATAATCGAGAATCATGGAGCGCTCGTGTCGCTCCGGAACCGAAAGTCGTCGGTTCGAAACGAGCTCGTTAGAACCTTATTCCTGATCGTTGAGGCACTCTAAAACTATTAGGCTGTTTTGCTCTGTGATGCCCGTGGACCGAGAGAACGTAGAATATCGGAGCGATCGTGTCGCTCCGGAGTTCGAGCGAAAACATTCTAAGTCACCGTTCGGGTCGCTCCGGAACCGAATGTCGACGGAACGAAGGGACAACGGTAGATCCTTATTCCTGGTGCTCGTGGCTCTCTAAAACCATACACTTGTTGTCCTCTGTCTCTTACCTGTGTCGAGATAATCGAGAATCATGGAGCGCTCGTGTCGCTCCGGAACCGAAAGTCGTCGGTACGAAACGAGCTCGTTAGAACCTTATTCCTGATCGTTGAGGCATTCTAAAACTATTAGGCTGTTTTGCTCTCTGATGCCCGTGGACCGAGAGGACGTAGAATATCAGAGCGATCGTGTCGCTCCGGAGTTCGAGCGAAAAAATTCTAAGTCACCGTTCGTGTCGCTCCGGAACCGAATGTCGACGGAACGAAGGGACAACGGTAGATCCTTATTCCTGGTGCTCGTGGCTCTCGAAAACCATACACTTGTTGTCCTCTGTCTCTTACCTGTGTCGAGATAATCGAGAATCATGCAGCGTTCGTGTCGCTCCGGAACCGAAAGCCATCGGTTCGAAACGAGAACGTTGGATACTTATTCCTGATCGTTGAGGCACTCTAAAACTATTAGGCTGTTTTGCTCTCTGATGCCCGTGGACCGAGAGAACGTCGAATATCGGAGCGATCGTGTCGCTCCGGAGTTCGAGCGAAAACATTCTAAGTCCCCGTTCATGTCGCTCCGGAACCGAATGTCGACGGAACGAAGGGACAACGGTATATCCTTATTCCTGGTGCTGGTGGCTCTCTAAAACCATACACTTGTTGTCCTCTGTCTCTTACCTGTGTCGAGATAATCGAGAATAATGGAGCGTTCGTGTCGCTCCGGAACCGAAAGTCGTCGGTTCGAAACGAGAACGTTAGATCCTTATTCCTGATCGTTGAGGCACTCTAAAACTATTAGGCTGTTTTGCTCTCTGATGCCCGTGGACAGAGAGAACGTAGAATATCGGAGCGATCTTGTCGCTGCGGAGCCCGAGCGAAGAAATTCTAAGTCCCCGTTCGTGTCGCTCCGGAACCGAATGTCGACGGAACGAAGGGACACCGGTAGATCCTTATTCCTGGTGCTCGTGGCTCTCTAAAACCATACACTTGTTGTCCTCTGTCTCTTCCCAGTGTCGAGAGAATCGAGAATCATGGAGCGTACGTGTCGCTCCGGAACCGAAAGTCGTCGGTTCGAAACGAGAACGTTAGATCCTTATTCCTGATCGTTGAGGCACTCTAAAACTATTAGGCTGTTTTGCTCTGTGATGCCCGTGGACCGAGAGGACGTAGAATAACGGAGCGATCGTGTCGCTCCGGAGTTCGAGCGAAAAAATTCTAAGTCCCCGTTCGTGTCGCTCCGGAACCGAATGTCGACGGAACGAAGGGACAACGGTAGATCCTTATTCCTGGTGCTCGTGGCTCTCTAATACCATACACTTGTTGTCCTCTGTCTCTTCCCAGTGTCGAGATAATCGAGAATCATGGAGCGTACGTGTCGCTCCGGAACCGAAAGTCGTCGGTCCGAAACGAGAACGTTAGATCCTTATTCCTGATCGTTGAGGCACTCTAAAACTATTAGGCTGTTTTGCTCTGTGATGCCCGTGGACCGCGAGAACGTAGAATATCGGAGCGATCGTGTCGCTCCGGAGTTCGAGCGAAAACATGCTAAGTCACCGTTCGTGTCGCTCCGGAACCGAATGTCGACGGAACGAAGGGACAACGGTAGATCCTTATTCCTGGTGCTCGTGGCTCTCTAAAACCATACACTTGTTGTCCTCTGTCTCTTACCTGTGTCGAGATAATCGAGAATAATGGAGCGTTCGTGTCGCTCCGGAACCGAAAGTCGTCGGTTCCAAACGAGAACGTTAGATCCTTATTCCTGATCGTGGAGGCACTCTAAAACTATTAGGCTGTTTTGCTCTCTGATGCCCGTGGACCGAGAGGACGTAGAATAACGGAGCGATTGTGTCGCTCCGGAGTTCGAGCGAAAAAATTCTAAGTCCCCGTTCGTGTCGCTCCGGAGCCCGAGCGAAAAAATTCTAAGTCCCCGTTCGTGTCGCTCCGGAACCGAATGTCGACGGAACGACGGGACAACGGTAGATCCTTATTCCTGGTGCTCGTGGTTCTCTAAAACCATACACTTGTTGTCCTCTGTCTCTTACCTGTGTCGAGATAATCGAGAATCATGGAGCGTTCGTGTCGCTCCGGAACCGAAAGTCGTCGGTTCGAAACGAGAACGTTAGATCCTTATTCCTGATCGCTGAGGCACTCCAGAACTATTAGGCTGTTTTGCTCTCTGATGCCCGTGGACCGAGAGAACGTAGAATGTCGGAGCGATCGTGTCGCTCCGGAGTTCGAGCGAGAAAATTCTAAGTCCCCGGTCGTGTCGCTCCGGAGCCCGAGCGAAAAAATTCTAAGTCCCCGTTCGTGTCGCTCCGGAACCGAATGTCGACGGAACGAAGGGACAACGGTAGATCCTTATTCCTGGTGCTCGTGGCTCTCTAATACCATACACTTGTTGTCCTCTGTCTCTTACCTGTGTCGAGATAATCAAGAATCATGGAGCGTTCGTGTCGCTCCGGAATCGAAAGTCGTCGGTTCGAAACGAGAACGTTAGATCCTTATTCCTGATCGTTGAGGCACTCTAAAGCTATTAGGCTGTTTTGCTCTCTGATGCCCGTGGACCGAGAGAACGTAGAATATCGGAGCGATCGTGTCGCTCCGGAGTTCGAGCGAAAACATTCTAAGTCCCCGTTCGTGTCGCTCCGGAACCGAATGTCGACGGAACGAAGGGACACCGGTAGATCCTTATTCCTGGTGCTCGTGGCTCTCTAAAACCATACACTTGTTGTCCTCTGTCTCTTCCCAGTGTCGAGATAATCGAGAATCATGGAGCGTACGTGTCGCTCCGGAACCGAAAGTCGTCGGTCCGAAACGAGAACGTTAGATCCTTATTCCTGATCGTTGAGGCACTCTAAAACTATTAGGCTGTTTTGCTCTGTGATGCCCGTGGACCGCGAGAACGTAGAATATCGGAGCGATCGTGTCGCTCCGGAGTTCGAGCGAAAACATTCTAAGTCCCCGTTCGTGTCGCTCCGGAACCGAATGTCGACGGAACGAAGGGACACCGGTAGATCCTTAGTCCTGGTGCTCGTGGCTCTCTAAAACCATACACTTGTTGTCCTTTGTCTCTTACCTGTGTCGAGATAATCGGGAACCATGGAGCGCTCGTGTCGCTCCGGAACCGAAAGTCGTCGGTTCGAAACGAGCTCGTTAGAACCTTATTCCTGATCGTTGAGGCACTCTAAAACTATTAGGCTGTTTTGCTCTCTGATGCCCGTGGACCGAGAGGACGTAGAATAACGGAGCGATCGTGTCGCTCCGGAGTTCGAGCGAGAAAATTCTAAGTCCCCGTTCGTGTCGCTCCGGAACCGAATGTCGACGGAACGAAGGGACACCGGTAGATCCTTAGTCCTGGTGCTCGTGGCTCTCTAAAACCATACACTTGTTGTCCTTTGTCTCTTACCTGTGTCGAGATAATCGGGAACCATGGAGCGCTCGTGTCGCTCCGGAACCGAAAGTCGTCGGTTCGAAACGAGCTCGTTAGAACCTTATTCCTGATCGTTGAGGCACTCTAAAACTATTAGGCTGTTTTGCTCTCTGATGCCCGTGGACCGAGAGGACGTAGAATAACGGAGCGATCGTGTCGCTCCGGAGTTCGAGCGAGAAAATTCTAAGTCCCCGGTCGTGTCGCTCCGGAGCCCGAGCGAAAAAATTCTAAGTCCCCGTTCGTGTCGCTCCGAAACCGAATGTCGACGGAACGAAGGGACAACGGTAGATCCTTATTCCTGGTGCTCGTGGCTCTCGAAAACCATACACTTGTTGTCCTCTGTCTCTTACCTGTGTCGAGATAATCGAGAATAATGCAGCGTTCGTGTCGCTCCGGAACCGAAAGCCATCGGTTCGAAACGAGAACGTTAGATACTTATTCCTGATCGTTGAGGCACTCTAAAACTATTAGGCTGTTTTGCTCTCTGATGCCCGTGGACCGAGAGAACGTAGAATATCGGAGCGATCGTGTCGCTCCGGAGTTCGAGCGAAAACATTCTAAGTCCCCGTTCATGTCGCTCCGGAACCGAATGTCGACGGAACGAAGGGACAACGGTAGATCCTTATTCCTGGTGCTCGTGGCTCTCTAAAACCATACACTTGTTGTCCTCTGTCTCTTACCTGTGTCGAGATAATCGAGTATAATGGAGCGTTCGTGTCGCTCCGGAACCGAAAGCCATCGGTTCGAAACGAGAACGTTAGATCCTTATTCCTGATCGTTGAGGCACTGTAAAACTATTAGGCTGTTTTGCTCTGTGATGCCCGTGGACCGAGAGAACGTAGAATATCGGAGCGATCGTGTCGCTCCGGAGTTCGAGCGAAGAAATTCTAAGTCCCCGCTCGTGTCGCTCCGGAACCGAATGTCGACGGAACGAAGGGACAACGGTAGATCCTTATTCCTGGTGCTCGTGGTTCTCTAAAACCATACACTTGTTGTCCTCTGTCTCTTACCTGTGTCGAGATAATCGAGAATCATGGAGCGTTCGTGTCGCTCCGGAATCGAAGGTCGTCGGTTCGAAACGAGAACGTTAGATCCTTATTCCTGATCGTTGAGGCACTCTAAAGCTATTAGGCTGTTTTGCTCTCTGATGCCCGTGGACTGAGAGGACGTAGAATAACGGAGCGATCGTGTCGCTCCGGAGTTCGAGCGAAAAAATTCTAAGTCCCCGTTCGTGTCGCTCCGGAGCCCGAGCGAAAAAATTCTAAGTCCCCGTTCGTGTCGCTCCGGAACCGAATGTCGACGGAACGAAGGGACAACGGTAGATCCTTATTCCTGGTGCTCGTGGCTCTCTAAAACCATACACTTGTTGTCCTCTGTCTCTTACCTGTGTCGAGATAATCGAGAATCATGGAGCGTTCGTGTCGCTCCGGAACCGAAAGTCGTCGGTTCGAAACGAGAACGTTAGATCCTTATTCCTGATCGTTGAGGCACTCTAAAGCTATTAGGCTGTTTTGCTCTGTGATGCCCGTGGACCGAGAGAACGTAGAATATCGGAGCGATCGTGTCGCTCCGGAGTTCGAGCGAGAAAATTCTAAGTCCCCGTCCGTGTCGCTCCGGAGCCCGAGCGAAAAAATTCTAAGTCCCAGTTCGTGTCGCTGCGGAACCGAATGTCGACGGAACGAAGGGACAACGGTAGATCCTTATTCCTGGTGCTCGTGGTTCTCTAAAACGATACACTTGTTGTCCTCTGTCTCTTACCTGTGTCGAGATAATCGAGAATCATGGAGCGTTCGTGTCGCTCCGGAACCGAAAGTCGTCGGTTCGAAACGAGAACGTTAGATCCTTATTCCTGATCGTTGAGGCACTCTAAAGCTATTAGGCTGTTTTGCTCTGTGATGCCCGTGGACCGAGAGAACGTAGAATATCGGAGCGATCGTGTCGCTCCGGAGTTCGAGCGAGAAAATTCTAAGTCCCCGTCCGTGTCGCTCCGGAGCCCGAGCGAAAAAATTCTAAGTCCCAGTTCGTGTCGCTGCGGAACCGAATGTCGACGGAACGAAGGGACAACGGTAGATCCTTATTCCTGGTGCTCGTGGTTCTCTAAAACGATACACTTGTTGTCCTCTGTCTCTTACCTGTGTCGAGATAATCGAGAATCATGGAGCGTTCGTGTCGCTCCGGAACCGAAAGTCGTCGGTTCCAAACGAGAACGTTAGATCCTTATTCCTGATCGTTGAGGCACTATAAAACTATTAGGCTGTTTTGCTCTCTGATGCCCGTGGACAGAGAGAACGTAAAATATCGGAGCGATCGTGTCGCTCCGGAGTTCGAGCGAAAACATCCTAAGTCACCGTTCGTGTCGCTCCGGAACCGAATGTCGACGGAACGAAGGGACAACGGTAGATCCTTATTCCTGGTGCTCGTGGCTCTCTAAAACCATACACTTGTTGTCCTCTGTCTCTTACCTGTGTCGAGATAATCGAGAATCATGGAGCGCTCGTGTCGCTCCGGAACCGAAAGTCGTCGGTTCGAAACGAGCTCGTTAGAACCATATTCCTGATCGTTGAGGCACTCTAAAACTATTAGGCTGTTTTGCTCTCTGATGCCCGTGGACCGAGAGAACGTAGAATATCGGAGGGATCGTGTCGCTCCGGAGTTCGAGCGAAAACATTCTAAGTCCCCGTTCATGTCGCTCCGGAACCGAATGTCGACGGAACGAAGGGACAACGGTAGATCCTTATTCCTGGTGCTGGTGGCTCTCTAAAACCATACACTTGTTGTCCTCTGTCTCTTACCTGTGGCGAGATAATCGAGAATCATGGAGCGTTCGTGTCGCTCCGGAATCGAAAGTCGTCGGTTCGAAACCAGAACGTTAGATCCTTATTCCTGATCGTTGAGGCACTCTAAAGCTATTAGGCTGTTTTGCTCTCTGATGCCCGTGGACCGAGAGAACGTAGAATATCTGAGCGATCGTGTCGCTCCGGAGTTCGAGCGAGAAAATTCTAAGTCCCCGGTCGTGTCGCTCCGGAGCCCGAGCGAAAAAATTCTAAGTCCCCGTTCGTGTCGCTCCGAAACCGAATGTCGACGGAACGAAGGGACAACGGTAGATCCTTATTCCTGGTGCTCGTGGCTCTCGAAAACCATACACTTGTTGTCCTCTGTCTCTTACCTGTGTCGAGATAATCGAGAATAATGCAGCGTTCGTGTCGCTCCGGAACCGAAAGCCATCGGTTCGAAACGAGAACGTTAGATACTTATTCCTGATCGTTGAGGCACTCTAAAACTATTAGGCTGTTTTGCTCTCTGATGCCCGTGGACCGAGAGAACGTAGAATATCGGAGCGATCGTGTCGCTCCGGAGCCCGAGCGAAAAAATTCTAAGTGCCCGTTCGTGTCGCTCCGGAACCGAATGTCGACGGAACGAAGGGACACCGGTAGATCCTTATTCCTGGTGATGGTGGCTCTCTAAAACCATACACTTGTTGTACTCTGTCTCTTACCTGTGTCGAGATAATCGAGAATCATGGAGCGTTCGTGTCGCTCCGGAACCGAAAGTCGTCGGTTCGAAACGAGAACGTTAGATCCTTATTCCTGATCGTTGAGGCACTCTAAAACTATTAGGCTGTTTTGCTCTGTGATGCCCGTGGACCGAGAGAACGTAGAATATCGGAGCGATCGTGTCGCTCCGGAGTTCGAGCGAAAAAATTCTAAGTCCCCGCTCGTGTCGCTCCGGAACCGAATGTCGACGGAACGAAGGGACAACGGTAGATCCTTATTCCTGGTGCTCGTGGTTCTCTAAAACCATACATTTGTTGTCCTCTGTCTCTTACCTGTGTCGAGATAATCGAGAATCATGGAGCGTTCGTGTCGCTCCGGAACCGAAAGTCGTCGGTTCGAAACGAGAACGTTAGATCCTTATTCCTGATCGCTGAGGCACTCCAGAACTATTAGGCTGTTTTGCTCTCTGATGCCCGTGGACCGAGAGAACGTAGAATGTCGGAGCGATCGTGTCGCTCCGGAGTTCGAGCGAGAAAATTCTAAGTCCCCGGTCGTGTCGCTCCGGAGCCCGAGCGAAAAAATTCTAAGTGCCCGTTCGTGTCGCTCCGGAACCGAATGTCGACGGAACGAAGGGATACCGGTAGATCCTTATTCCTGGTGCTCGTGGCTCTCTAAAACCATACACTTGTTGTCCTCTGTCTCTTCCCAGTGTCGAGATAATCGAGAATCATGGAGCGTACGTGTCGCTCCGGAACCGAAAGTCGTCGGTTCGAAACGAGAACGTTAGATCCTTATTCCTGATCGTTGAGGCACTCTAAAACTATTAGGCTGTTTTGCTCTGTGATGCCCGTGGACCGAGAGAACGTAGAATATCGGAGCGATCGTGTCGCTCCGGAGTTCGAGCGAAAACATTCTAAGTCACCGTTCGTGTCGCTCCGGAACCGAATGTCGACGGAACGAAGGGACAACGGTAGATCCTTATTCCTGGTGCTCGTGGCTCTCTAAAACCATACACTTGTTGTCCTCTGTCTCTTACCTGTGTCGAGATAATCGAGAATCATGGAGCGCTCGTGTCGCTCCGGAACCGAAAGTCGTCGGTTCGAAACGAGCTCGTTAGAACCTTATTCCTGATCGTTGAGGCACTCTAAAACTATTAGGCTGTTTTGCTCTCTGATGCCCGTGGACCGACAGGACGTAGAATGTCGGAGCGATCGTGTCGCTCCGGAGTTCGAGCGAAAAAATTCTAAGTCCCCGCTCGTGTCGCTCCGGAACCGAATGTCGACGGAACGAAGGGACAACGGTAGATCCTTATTCCTGGTGCTCGTGGTTCTCTAAAACCATACACTTGTTGTCCTCAGTCTCTTACCTGTGTCGAGATAATCGAGAATCATGGAGCGTTCGTGTCGCTCCGGAACCGAAAGTCGTCGGTTCGAAACGAGAACGTTAGATCCTTATTCCTGATCGTGGAGGCACTCTAAAACTATTAGGCTGTTTTGCTCTCTGATGCCCGTGGACTGAGAGGACGTAGAATAACGGAGCGATCGTGTCGCTCCGGAGTTCGAGCGAAAAAATTCTAAGTCCCCGTTCGTGTCGCTCCGGAGCCCGAGCGAAAAAATTCTAAGTCCCCGTTCGTGTCGCTCCGGAACCGAATGTCGACGGAACGAAGGGACAACGGTAGATCCTTATTCCTGGTGCTCGTGGCTCTCTAAAACCATACACTTGTTGTCCTCTGTCTCTTACCTGTGTCGAGATAATCGAGAATCATGGAGCGTTCGTGTCGCTCCGGAATCGAAAGTCGTCGGTTCGAAACGAGAACGTTAGATCCTTATTCCTGATCGTTGAGGCACTCTAAAGCTATTAGGCTGTTTTGCCCTCTGATGCCCGTGGACCGAGAGAACGTAGAATATCTGAGCGATCGTGTCGCTCCGGAGTTCGAGCGAGAAAATTCTAAGTCCCCGTCCGTGTCGCTCCGGAGCCCGAGCGAAAAAATTCTAAGTCCCCGTTCGTGTCGCTGCGGAACCGAATGTCGACGGAACGAAGGGACAACGGTAGATCCTTATTCCTGGTGCTCGTGGTTCTCTAAAACGATACACTTGTTGTCCTCTGTCTCTTACCTGTGTCGAGATAATCGAGAATCATGGAGCGTTCGTGTCGCTCCGGAACCGAAAGTCGTCGGTTCCAAACGAGAACGTTAGATCCTTATTCCTGATCGTTGAGGCACTATAAAACTATTAGGCTGTTTTGCTCTCTGATGCCCGTGGACAGAGAGAACGTAAAATATCGGAGCGATCGTGTCGCTCCGGAGTTCGAGCGAAAACATTCTAAGTCACCGTTCGTGTCGCTCCGGAACCGAATGTCGACGGAACGAAGGGACAACGGTAGATCCTTATTCCTGGTGCTCGTGGCTCTCTAAAACCATACACTTGTTGTCCTCTGTCTCTTACCTGTGTCGAGATAATCGAGAATCATGGAGCGCTCGTGTCGCTCCGGAACCGAAAGTCGTCGGTTCGAAACGAGCTCGTTAGAACCTTATTCCTGATCGTTGAGGCACTCTAAAACTATTAGGCTGTTTTACTCTCTGATGCCCGTGGACCGAGAGGACGTAGAATATCGGAGCGATCGTGTCGCTCCGGAGTTCGAGCGAAAAAATTCTAAGTCCCCGCTCGTGTCGCTCCGGAACCGAATGTCGACGGAACGAAGGGACAACGGTAGATCCTTATTCCTGGTGCTCGTGGTTCTCTGAAACCATACACTTGTTGTCCTCTGTCTCTTACCTGTGTCGAGATAATCGAGAATCATGGAGCGTTCGTGTCGCTCCGGAACCGAAAGTCGTCGGTTCGAAACGAGCTCGTTAGAACCTTATTCCTGATCGTTGAGGCACTCTAAAACTATTAGGCTGTTTTGCTCTCTGATGCCCGTGGACCGACAGGACGTAGAATGTCGGAGCGATCGTGTCGCTCCGGAGTTCGAGCGAAAAAATTCTAAGTCCCCGCTCGTGTCGCTCCGGAACCGAATGTCGACGGAACGAAGGGACAACGGTAGATCCTTATTCCTGGTGCTCGTGGTTCTCTAAAACCATACACTTGTTGTCCTCAGTCTCTTACCTGTGTCGAGATAATCGAGAATCATGGAGCGTTCGTGTCGCTCCGGAATCGAAAGTCGTCGGTTCGAAACGAGAACGTTAGATCCTTATTCCTGATCGTTGAGGCACTCTAAAGCTATTAGGCTGTTTTGCTCTCTGATGCCCGTGGACCGAGAGAACGTAGAATATCTGAGCGATCGTGTCGCTCCGGAGTTCGAGCGAGAATATTCTAAGTCCCCGTCCGTGTCGCTCCGGAGCCCGAGCGAAAAAATTCTAAGTCCCCGTTCGTGTCGCTGCGGAACCGAATGTCGACGGAACGAAGGGACAACGGTAGATCCTTATTCCTGGTGCTCGTGGTTCTCTAAAACGATACACTTGTTGTCCTCTGTCTCTTACCTGTGTCGAGATAATCGAGAATCATACAGCGTTCGTGTCGCTCCGGAACCGAAAGCCATCGGTTCGAAACGAGAACGTTAGATACTTATTCCTGATCGTTGAGGCACTCTAAAACTATTAGGCTGTTTTGCTCTCTGATGCCCGTGGACCGAGAGAACGTAGAATATCGGAGCGATCGTGTCGCTCCGGAGCCCGAGCGAAAAAATTCTAAGTGCCCGTTCGTGTCGCTCCGGAACCGAATGTCGACGGAACGAAGGGACACCGGTAGATCCTTATTCCTGGTGATGGTGGCTCTCTAAAACCATACACTTGTTGTCCTCTGTCTCTTACCTGTGTCGAGATAATCGAGAATCATGGAGCGTTCGTGTCGCTCCGGAACCGAAAGTCGTCGGTTCGAAACGAGAACGTTAGATCCTTATTCCTGATCGTTGAGGCACTCTAAAACTATTAGGCTGTTTTGCTCTGTGATGCCCGTGGACCGAGAGAACGTAGAATATCGGAGCGATCGTGTCGCTCCGGAGTTCGAGCGAAAAAATTCTAAGTCCCCGCTCGTGTCGCTCCGGAACCGAATGTCGACGGAACGAAGGGACAACGGTAGATCCTTATTCCTGGTGCTCGTGGTTCTCTAAAACCATACACTTGTTGTCCTCTGTCTCTTACCTGTGTCGAGATAATCGAGAATCATGGAGCGTTCGTGTCGCTCCGGAACCGAAAGTCGTCGGTTCGAAACGAGAACGTTAGATCCTTATTCCTGATCGCTGAGGCACTCCAGAACTATTAGGCTGTTTTGCTCTCTGATGCCCGTGGACCGAGAGAACGTAGAATGTCGGAGCGATCGTGTCGCTCCGGAGTTCGAGCGAGAAAATTCTAAGTCCCCGGTCGTGTCGCTCCGGAGCCCGAGCGAAAAAATTCTAAGTGCCCGTTCGTGTCGCTCCGGAACCGAATGTCGACGGAACGAAGGGATACCGGTAGATCCTTATTCCTGGTGCTCGTGGCTCTCGAAAACCATACACTTGTTGTCCTCTGTCTCTTACCTGTGTCGAGATAATCGAGAATAATGCAGCGTTCGTGTCGCTCCGGAACCGAAAGCCATCGGTTCGAAACGAGAACGTTAGATACTTATTCCTGATCGTTGAGGCACTCTAAAACTATTAGGCTGTTTTGCTCTCTGATGCCCGTGGACCGAGAGAACGTAGAATATCGGAGCGATCGTGTCGCTCCGGAGCCCGAGCGAAAAAATTCTAAGTGCCCGTTCGTGTCGCTCCGGAACCGAATGTCGACGGAACGAAGGGACACCGGTAGATCCTTATTCTTGGTGATGGTGGCTCTCTAAAACCATACACTTGTTGTCCTCTGTCTCTTACCTGTGTCGAGATAATCGAGAATCATGGAGCGTTCGTGTCGCTCCGGAACCGAAAGTCGTCGGTTCGAAACGAGAACGTTAGATCCTTATTCCTGATCGTTGAGGCACTCTAAAACTATTAGGCTGTTTTGCTCTGTGATGCCCGTGGACCGAGAGAACGTAGAATATCGGAGCGATCGTGTCGCTCCGGAGTTCGAGCGAAAAAATTCTAAGTCCCCGCTCGTGTCGCTCCGGAACCGAATGTCGACGGAACGAAGGGACAACGGTAGATCCTTATTCCTGGTGCTCGTGGTTCTCTAAAACCATACACTTGTTGTCCTCTGTCTCTTACCTGTGTCGAGATAATCGAGAATCATGGAGCGTTCGTGTCGCTCCGGAACCGAAAGTCGTCGGTTCGAAACGAGAACGTTAGATCCTTATTCCTGATCGCTGAGGCACTCCAGAACTATTAGGCTGTTTTGCTCTCTGATGCCCGTGGACCGAGAGAACGTAGAATGTCGGAGCGATCGTGTCGCTCCGGAGTTCGAGCGAGAAAATTCTAAGTCCCCGGTCGTGTCGCTCCGGAGCCCGAGCGAAAAAATTCTAAGTGCCCGTTCGTGTCGCTCCGGAACCGAATGTCGACGGAACGAAGGGATACCGGTAGATCCTTATTCCTGGTGCTCGTGGCTCTCTAAAACCATACACTTGTTGTCCTCTGTCTCTTCCCAGTGTCGAGATAATCGAGAATCATGGAGCGTACGTGTCGCTCCGGAACCGAAAGTCGTCGGTTCGAAACGAGAACGTTAGATCCTTATTCCTGATCGTTGAGGCAGTCTAAAACTATTAGGCTGTTTTGCTCTGTGATGCCCGTGGACCGAGAGAACGTAGAATATCGGAGCGATCGTGTCGCTCCGGAGTTCGAGCGAAAACATTCTAAGTCACCGTTCGTGTCGCTCCGGAACCGAATGTCGACGGAACGAAGGGACAACGGTAGATCCTTATTCCTGGTGCTCGTGGCTCTCTAAAACCATACACTTGTTGTCCTCTGTCTCTTACCTGTGTCGAGATAATCGAGAATCATGGAGCGCTCGTGTCGCTCCGGAACCGAAAGTCGTCGGTTCGAAACGAGCTCGTTAGAACCTTATTCCTGATCGTTGAGGCACTCTAAAACTATTAGGCTGTTTTGCTCTCTGATGCCCGTGGACCGACAGGACGTAGAATGTCGGAGCGATCGTGTCGCTCCGGAGTTCGAGCGAAAAAATTCTAAGTCCCCGCTCGTGTCGCTCCGGAACCGAATGTCGACGGAACGAAGGGACAACGGTAGATCCTTATTCCTGGTGCTCGTGGTTCTCTAAAACCATACACTTGTTGTCCTCAGTCTCTTACCTGTGTCGAGATAATCGAGAATCATGGAGCGTTCGTGTCGCTCCGGAACCGAAAGTCGTCGGTTCGAAACGAGCTCGTTAGAACCTTATTCCTGATCGTTGAGGCACTCTAAAACTATTAGGCTGTTTTGCTCTCTGATGCCCGTGGACCGAGAGGACGTAGAATATCGGAGCGATCGTGTCGCTCCGGAGTTCGGGCGAAAAAATTCTAAGTCCCCGCTCGTGTCGCTCCGGAACCGAATGTCGACGGAACGAAGGGACAACGGTAGATCCTTATTCCTGGTGCTCGTGGTTCTCTGAAACCATACACTTGTTGTCCTCTGTCTCTTACCTGTGTCGAGATAATCGAGAATCATGGAGCGTTCGTGTCGCTCCGGAACCGAAAGTCGTCGGTTCGAAACGAGAACGTTAGATCCTTATTCCTGATCGTGGAGGCACTCTAAAACTATTAGGCTGTTTTGCTCTCTGATGCCCGTGGACTGAGAGGACGTAGAATAACGGAGCGATCGTGTCGCTCCGGAGTTCGAGCGAAAAAATTCTAAGTCCCCGTTCGTGTCGCTCCGGAGCCCGAGCGAAAAAATTCTAAGTCCCCGTTCGTGTCGCTCCGGAACCGAATGTCGACGGAACGAAGGGACAACGGTAGATCCTTATTCCTGGTGCTCGTGGCTCTCTAAAACCATACACTTGTTGTCCTCTGTCTCTTACCTGTGTCGAGATAATCGAGAATCATGGAGCGTTCGTGTCGCTCCGGAATCGAAAGTCGTCGGTTCGAAACGAGAACGTTAGATCCTTATTCCTGATCGTTGAGGCACTCTAAAGCTATTAGGCTGTTTTGCCCTCTGATGCCCGTGGACCGAGAGAACGTAGAATATCTGAGCGATCGTGTCGCTCCGGAGTTCGAGCGAGAAAATTCTAAGTCCCCGTCCGTGTCGCTCCGGAGCCCGAGCGAAAAAATTCTAAGTCCCCGTTCGTGTCGCTGCGGAACCGAATGTCGACGGAACGAAGGGACAACGGTAGATCCTTATTCCTGGTGCTCGTGGTTCTCTAAAACGATACACTTGTTGTCCTCTGTCTCTTACCTGTGTCGAGATAATCGAGAATCATGGAGCGTTCGTGTCGCTCCGGAACCGAAAGTCGTCGGTTCCAAACGAGAACGTTAGATCCTTATTCCTGATCGTTGAGGCACTATAAAACTATTAGGCTGTTTTGCTCTCTGATGCCCGTGGACAGAGAGAACGTAAAATATCGGAGCGATCGTGTCGCTCCGGAGTTCGAGCGAAAACATTCTAAGTCACCGTTCGTGTCGCTCCGGAACCGAATGTCGACGGAACGAAGGGACAACGGTAGATCCTTATTCCTGGTGCTCGTGGCTCTCTAAAACCATACACTTGTTGTCCTCTGTCTCTTACCTGTGTCGAGATAATCGAGAATCATGGAGCGCTCGTGTCGCTCCGGAACCGAAAGTCGTCGGTTCGAAACGAGCTCGTTAGAACCTTATTCCTGATCGTTGAGGCACTCTAAAACTATTAGGCTGTTTTACTCTCTGATGCCCGTGGACCGAGAGGACGTAGAATATCGGAGCGATCGTGTCGCTCCGGAGTTCGAGCGAAAAAATTCTAAGTCCCCGCTCGTGTCGCTCCGGAACCGAATGTCGACGGAACGAAGGGACAACGGTAGATCCTTATTCCTGGTGCTCGTGGTTCTCTGAAACCATACACTTGTTGTCCTCTGTCTCTTACCTGTGTCGAGATAATCGAGAATCATGGAGCGTTCGTGTCGCTCCGGAACCGAAAGTCGTCGGTTCGAAACGAGAACGTTAGATCCTTATTCCTGATCGTGGAGGCACTCTAAAACTAGTAGGCTGTTTTGCTCTCTGATGCCCGTGGACTGAGAGGACGTAGAATAACGGAGCGATCGTGTCGCTCCGGAGTTCGAGCGAAAAAATTCTAAGTCCCCGTTCGTGTCGCTCCGGAGCCCGAGCGAAAAAATTCTAAGTCCCCGTTCGTGTCGCTCCGGAACCGAATGTCAACGGAACGAAGGGACAACGGTAGATCCTTATTCCTGGTGCTCGTGGCTCTCTAAAACCATACACTTGTTGTCCTCTGTCTCTTACCTGTGTCGAGATAATCGAGAATCATGGAGCGTTCGTGTCGCTCCGGAATCGAAAGTCGTCGGTTCGAAACGAGAACGTTAGATCCTTATTCCTGATCGTTGAGGCACTCTAAAGCTATTAGGCTGTTTTGCCCTCTGATGCCCGTGGACCGAGAGAACGTAGAATATCTGAGCGATCGTGTCGCTCCGGAGTTCGAGCGAGAAAATTCTAAGTCCCCGTCCGTGTCGCTCCGGAGCCCGAGCGAAAAAATTCTAAGTCCCCGTTCGTGTCGCTGCGGAACCGAATGTCGACGGAACGAAGGGACAACGGTAGATCCTTATTCCTGGTGATCGTGGTTCTCTAAAACGATACACTTGTTGTCCTCTGTCTCTTACCTGTGTCGAGATAATCGAGAATCATGGAGCGCTCGTGTCGCTCCGGAACCGAAAGTCGTCGGTTCGAAACGAGCTCGTTAGAACCTTATTCCTGATCGTTGAGGCACTCTAAAACTATTAGGCTGTTTTACTCTCTGATGCCCGTGGACCGAGAGGACGTAGAATATCGGAGCGATCGTGTCGCTCCGGAGTTCGAGCGAAAAAATTCTAAGTCCCCGCTCGTGTCGCTCCGGAACCGAATGTCGACGGAACGAAGGGACAACGGTAGATCCTTATTCCTGGTGCTCGTGGTTCTCTAAAACCATACACTTGTTGTCCTCTGTCTCTTACCTGTGTCGAGATAATCGAGAATTATGGAGCGTTCGTGTCGCTCCGGAACCGAAAGTCGTCGGTTCGAAACGAGCTCGTTAGAACCTTATTCCTGATCGTTGAGGCACTCTAAAACTATTAGGCTGTTTTGCTCTCTGATGCCCGTGGACCGACAGGACGTAGAATGTCGGAGCGATCGTGTCGCTCCGGAGCCCGAGCGAAAAAATTCTAAGTCCCCGTTCGTGTCGCTCCGGAACCGAATGTCGACGGAACGAAGGGACAACGGTAGATCCTTATTCCTGGTGCTCGTGGCTCTCTAAAACCATACACTTGTTGTCCTCTGTCTCTTACCTGTGTCGAGATAATCGAGAATCATGGAGCGTTCGTGTCGCTCCGGAATCGAAAGTCGTCGGTTCGAAACGAGAACGTTAGATCCTTATTCCTGATCGTTGTGGTACTCTAAAGCTATTAGGCTGTTTTGCTCTCTGATGCCCGTGGACCGAGAGAACGTAGAATGTCGGAGCGATCGTGTCGCTCCGGAGTTCGAGCGAGAAAATTCTAAGTCCCCGGTCGTGTCGCTCCGGAGCCCGAGCGAAAAAATTCTAAGTCCCCGCTCGTGTCGCTCCGGAACCGAATGTCGACGGAACGAAGGGACAACGGTAGATCCTTATTCCTGGTGCTCGTGGCTCTCTAAAACGATACACTTGTTGTCCTCTGTCTCTTACCTGTTTCGAGATAATCGAGAATCATGGAGCGTTCGTGTCGCTCCGGATTCGAAAGTCGTCGGTTCGAAACGAGAACGTTAGATCCTTATTCCTGATCGTTGAGGCACTCTAAAGCTGTTAGGCTGTTTTGCCCTCTGATGCCCGTGGACCGAGAGAACGTAGAATATCTGAGCGATCGTGTCGCTCCGGAGTTCGAGCGAGAAAATTCTAAGTCCCCGTCCGTGTCGCTCCGGAGCCCGAGCGAAAAAATTCTAAGTCCCCGTTCGTGTCGCTGCGGAACCGAATGTCGACGGAACGAAGGGACAACGGTAGATCCTTATTCCTGGTGCTCGTGGTTCTCTAAAACGATACACTTGTTGTCCTCTGTCTCTTACCTGTGTCGAGATAATCGAGAATCATGGAGCGTTCGTGTCGCTCCGGAACCGAAAGTCGTCGGTTCCAAACGAGAACGTTAGATCCTTATTCCTGATCGTTGAGGCACTATAAAACTATTAGGCTGTTTTGCTCTCTGATGCCCGTGGACAGAGAGAACGTAAAATATCGGAGCGATCGTGTCGCTCCGGAGTTCGAGCGAAAACATTCTAAGTCACCGTTCGTGTCGCTCCGGAACCGAATGTCGACGGAACGAAGGGACAACGGTAGATCCTTATTCCTGGTGCTCGTGGCTCTCTAAAACCATACACTTGTTGTCCTCTGTCTCTTACCTGTGTCGAGATAATCGAGAATCATGGAGCGCTCGTGTCGCTCCGGAACCGAAAGTCGTCGGTTCGAAACGAGCTCGTTAGAACCTTATTCCTGATCGTTGAGGCACTCTAAAACTATTAGGCTGTTTTACTCTCTGATGCCCGTGGACCGAGAGGACGTAGAATATCGGAGCGATCGTGTCGCTCCGGAGTTCGAGCGAAAAAATTCTAAGTCCCCGCTCGTGTCGCTCCGGAACCGAATGTCGACGGAACGAAGGGACAACGGTAGATCCTTATTCCTGGTGCTCGTGGTTCTCTAAAACCATACACTTGTTGTCCTCTGTCTCTTACCTGTGTCGAGATAATCGAGAATTATGGAGCGTTCGTGTCGCTCCGGAACCGAAAGTCGTCGGTTCGAAACGAGAACGTTAGATCCTTATTCCTGATCGTTGAGGCACTCTAAAGCTATTAGGCTGTTTTGCTCTCTGATGCCCGTGGACCGAGAGAACGTAGAATATCTGAGCGATCGTGTCGCTCCGGAGTTCGAGCGAGAAAATTCTAAGTCCCCGTTCGTGTCGCTCCGGAGCCCGAGCGAAAAAATTCTAAGTCCACGTTCGTGTCGCTCCGGAACCGAATGTCGACGGAACGAAGGGACAACGGTAGATCCTTATTCCTGGTGCTCGTGGTTCTCTAAAACCATACACTTGTTGTCCTCTGTCTCTTACCTGTGTCGAGATACTCGAGAATCATGGAGCGTTCGTGTCGCTCCGGAACCGAAAGTCGTCGGTTCGAAACGAGAACGTTAGATCCTTATTCCTGATCGCTGAGGCACTCTAAAACTATTAGGCTGTTTTGCTCTCTGATGCCCGTGGACCGAGAGGACGTAGAATATCGGAGCGATCGTGTCGCTCCGGAGTTCGAGCGAAAAAATTCTAAGTCCCCGTTCGTGTCGCTCCGGAGCCCGAGCGAAAAAATTCTAAGTCCCCGTTCGTGTCGCACCGGAACCGAATGTCGACGGAACGAAGGGACAACGGTAGATCCTTATTCCTGGTGCTCGTGGCTCCCTAAAACCATACACTTGTTGTCCACTGTCTCTTACGTGTGTTGAGATAATCGAGAATCATGGAGCGTTCGTGTCGCTCCGGAACCGAAAGTCGTCGGTTCGACACGAGAACGTTAGATCCTTATTCCTGATCGTTCAGGCACTCTAAAACTATTAGGCTGTTTTGCTCTCTGATGCCCGTGGACAGAGAGAACGTAGAATATCGGAGCGATCGTGTCGCTCCGTAGCCCGAGCGAAAAAATTCTAAGTCCCCTTTCGTGTCGCTCCGGAACCGAATGTCGACGGAACGAAGGGACACCGGTAGATCCTTATTCCTGGTGCTCGTGGCTCTCTAAAACCATACACTTGTTGTCCTCTGTCTCTTCCCAGTGTCGAGATAATCGAGAATCATGGAGCGTTCGTGTCGCTCCGGAACCGAAAGTCGTCGGTTCGAAACGAGAACGTTAGATCCTTATTCCTGATCGCTGAGGCACTCTAAAACTATTAGGCTGTTTTGCTCTCTGATGCCCGTGGACCGAGAGGACGTAGAATATCGGAGCGATCGTGTCGCTCCGGAGTTCGAGCGAAAAAATTCTAAGTCCCCGTTCGTGTCGCTCCGGAGCCCGAGCGAAAAAATTCTAAGTCCCCGTTCGTGTCGCACCGGAACCGAATGTCGACGGAACGAAGGGACAACGGTAGATCCTTATTCCTGGTGCTCGTGGCTCCCTAAAACCATACACTTGTTGTCCACTGTCTCTTACGTGTGTTGAGATAATCGAGAATCATGGAGCGTTCGTGTCGCTCCGGAACCGAAAGTCGTCGGTTCGACACGAGAACGTTAGATCCTTATTCCTGATCGTTCAGGCACTCTAAAACTATTAGGCTGTTTTGCTCTCTGATGCCCGTGGACAGAGAGAACGTAGAATATCGGAGCGATCGTGTCGCTCCGTAGCCCGAGCGAAAAAATTCTAAGTCCCCGTTCGTGTCGCTCCGGAACCGAATGTCGACGGAACGAAGGGACACCGGTAGATCCTTATTCCTGGTGCTCGTGGCTCCCTAAAACCATACACTTGTTGTCCACTGTCTCTTACGTGTGTTGAGATAATCGAGAATCATGGAGCGTTCGTGTCGCTCCGGAACCGAAAGTCGTCGGTTCGACACGAGAACGTTAGATCCTTATTCCTGATCGTTCAGGCACTCTAAAACTATTAGGCTGTTTTGCTCTCTGATGCCCGTGGACAGAGAGAACGTAGAATATCGGAGCGATCGTGTCGCTCCGTAGCCCGAGCGAAAAAATTCTAAGTCCCCGTTCGTGTCGCTCCGGAACCGAATGTCGACGGAACGAAGGGACACCGGTAGATCCTTATTCCTGGTGCTCGTGGCTCTCTAAAACCATACACTTGTTGTCCTCTGTCTCTTCCCAGTGTCGAGATAATCGAGAATCATGGAGCGTACGTGTCGCTCCGGAACCGAAAGTCGTCGGTTCGAAACGAGAACGTTAGATCCTTATTCCTGACCGTTGAGGCACTCTAAAACTATTAGGCTGTTTTGCTCTGTGATGCCCGTGGACCGAGAGAACGTAGAATGTCGGAGCGATCGTGTCGCTCCGGAGTTCGAGCGAAAACATTCTAAGTCCCCGTTCGTGTCGCTCCGGAGCCCGAGCGAAAAAATTCTAAGTCCCCGTTCGTGGCGCTCCGGAACCGAATGTCGACGGAACGAAGGGACAACGGTAGATCCTTATTCCTGGTGCTCGTGGCTCTCTAAAACCATACACTTGTTGTCCTCTGTCTCTTACCTGTGTCGAGATAATCGAGAATCATGCAGCGTTCGTGTCGCTCCGGAACCGAAAGCCATCGGTTCGAAACGAGAACGTTAGATACTTATTCCTGATCGTTGAGGCACTCTAAAACTATTAGGCTGTTTTGCTCTCTGATGCCCGTGGACCGAGAGAACGTAGAATGTCGGAGCGATCGTGTCGCTCCGGAGTTCGAGCGAGAAAATTCTAAGTCCCCGGTCGTGTCGCTCCGGAGCCCGAGCGAAAAAATTCTAAGTCCCCGTTCGTGTCGCTCCGGAACCGAATGTCGACGGAACGAAGGGACACCGGTAGATCCTTATTCCTGGTGCTCGTGGCTCTCTAAAACCATACACTTGTTGTCCTCTGTCTCTTCCCAGTGTCGAGATAATCGAGAATCATGGAGCGTACGTGTCGCTCCGGAACCGAAAGTCGTCGGTTCGAAACGAGAACGTTAGATCCTTATTCCTGATCGTTGAGGCACTCTAAAACTATTAGGCTGTTTTGCTCTGTGATGCCCGTGGACCGAGAGAACGTAGAATATCGGAGCGATCGTGTCGCTCCGGAGTTCGAGCGAAAACATTCTAAGTCACCGTTCGTGTCGCTCCGGAACCGAATGTCGACGGAACGAAGGGACAACGGTAGATCCTTATTCCTGGTGCTCGTGGCTCTCTAAAACCATACACTTGTTGTCCTCTGTCTCTTACCTGTGTCGAGATAATCGAGAATCATGGAGCGCTGGTGTCGCTCCGGAACCGAAAGTCGTCGGTTCGAAACGAGCTCGTTAGAACCTTATTCCTGATCGTTGAGGCACTCTAAAACTATTAGGCTGTTTTGCTCTCTGATGCCCGTGGACCGAGAGGACGTAGAATGTCGGAGCGATCGTGTCGCTCCGGAGTTCGAGCGAAAAAATTCTAAGTCCCGCTCGTGTCGCTCCGGAACCGAATGTCGACGGAACGAAGGGACAACGGTAGATCCTTATTCCTGGTGCTCGTGGTTCTCTAAAACCATACACTTGTTGTCCTCTGTCTCTTACCTGTGTCGAGATAATCGAGAATCATGGAGCGTTCGTGTCGCTCCGGAACCGAAAGTCGTCGGTTCGAAACGAGCTCGTTAGAACCTTATTGCTGATTGTTGAGGCACTCTAAAACTATTAGACTGTTTTGCTCTCTGATGCCCGTGGACCGAGAGGACGTAGAATATCGGAGCGATCGTGTCGCTCCGGAGTTCGAGCGAAAAAATTCTAAGTCCCCGTTCGTGTCGCTCCGGAGCCCGAGCGAAAAAATTCTAAGTCCCCGTTCGTGTCGCTCCGGAACCGAATGTCGACGGAACGAAGGGACAACGGTAGATCCTTATTCCTGGTGCTCGTGGCTCTCTAAAACCATACACTTGTTGTCCTCTGTCTCTTACCTGTGTCGAGATAATCGAGAATCATGGAGCGTTCGTGTCGCTCCGGAATCGAAAGTCGTCGGTTCGAAACGAGAACGTTAGATCCTTATTCCTGATCGTTGAGGCACTCTAAAGCTATTAGGCTGTTTTGCTCTGTGATGCCCGTGGACCGAGAGAACGTAGAATATCTGAGCGATCGTGTCGCTCCGGAGTTCGAGCGAGAAAATTCTAAGTCCCCGTCCGTGTCGCTCCGGAGACCGAGCGAAAAAATTCTAAGTCCCCGGTCGTGTCGCTGCGGAACCGAATGTCGACGGAACGAAGGGACAACGGTAGATCCTTATTCCTGGTGCTCGTGGTTCTCTAAAACGATACACTTGTTGTCCTCTGTCTCTTACCTGTGTCGAGATAATCGAGAATCATGGAGCGTTCGTGTCGCTCCGGAACCGAAAGTCGTCGGTTCGAAACGAGAACGTTAGATCCTTATTCCTGATCGTTGAGGCACTCTAAAACTATTAGGCTGTTTTGCTCTCTGATGCCCGTGGACAGAGAGAACGTAGAATATCGGAGCCATCGTGTCGCTCCGGAGACCGAGCGAAAAAATTCCAAGTCCCCGTTCGTGTCGCTCCGGAACCGAATGTCGACGGAACGAAGGGACAACGGTAGATCCTTATTCCTGGTGCTCGTGGCTCTCTAAAACCATACACTTGTTGTCCTCTGTCTCTTACCTGTGTCGAGATAATCGAGAATCATGGAGCGCTCGTGTCGCTCCGGAACCGAAAGTCGTCGGTTCGAAACGAGCTCGTTAGAACCTTATTCCTGATCGTTTAGGCACTCTAAAACTATTAGGCAGTTTTACTCTCTGATGCCCGTGGACCGAGAGAACGTAGAATATCGGAGCGATCGTGTCGCTCCGGAGTTCGAGCGAAAAAATTCTAAGTCCCCGCTCGTGTCGCTCCGGAACCGAATGTCGACGGAACGAAGGGACAACGGTAGATCCTTATTCCTGGTGCTCGTGGTTCTCTAAAACCATACACTTGTTGTCCTCTGTCTCTTACCTGTGTCGAGATAATCGAGAATTATGGAGCGTTCGTGTCGCTCCGGAACCGAAAGTCGTCGGTTCGAAACGAGGACGTTAGATCCTTATTCCTGATCGTGGAGGCACTCTAGAACTATTAGGCTGTTTTGCTCTCTGATGCCCGTGGACCGAGAGGACGTAGAATAGCGGAGCGATCGTGTCGCTCCGGAGTTCGAGCGAAAAAATTCTAAGTCCCCGTTCGTGTCGCTCCGGAGTTCGAGCGAGAAAATTCTAAGTCCCCGTTCGTGTCGCTCCGGAACCGAATGTCGACGGAACGAAGGGACACCGGTAGATCCTTATTCCTGGTGCTCGTGGCTCTCTAAAACCATACACTTGTTGTCCTCTGTCTCTTCCCAGTGTCGAGATAATCGAGAATCATGGAGCGTACGTGTCGCTCCGGAATCGAAAGTCGTCGGTTCGAAACGAGAACGTTAGATCCTTATTCCTGATCGTTGTGGTACTCTAAAGCTATTAGGCTGTTTTGCTCTCTGATGCCCGTGGACCGAGAGAACGTAGAATATCTGAGCGATCGTGTCGCTCCGGAGTTCGAGCGATAAAATTCCAAGTCCCCGTTCGTGTCGCTCCGGAACCGAATGTCGACGGAACGAAGGGACAACGGTAGATCCTTATTCCTGGTGCTCGTGGCTCTCTAAAACCATACACTTGTTGTCCTCTGTCTCTTACCTGTGTCGAGATAATCGAGAATCATGGAGCGTTCGTGTCGCTCCGGAATCGAAAGTCGTCGGTTCGAAACGAGAACGTTAGATCCTTATTCCTGATCGTTGTGGTACTCTAAAGCTATTAGGCTGTTTTGCTCTCTGATGCCCGTGGACCGAGAGAACGTAGAATATCTGAGCGATCGTGTCGCTCCGGAGTTCGAGCGAGAAAATTCTAAGTCCCCGTTCGTGTCGCTCCGGAGCCCGAGCGAAAAAATTCTAAGTCCCCGTTCGTGTCGCTCCGGAACCGAATGTCGACGGAACGAAGGGACACCGGTAGATCCTTATTCCTGGTGCTCGTGGCTCTCTAAAACCATACACTTGTTGTCCTCTGTCTCTTCCCAGTGTCGAGATAATCGAGAATCATGGAGCGTACGTGTCGCTCCGGAACCGAAAGTCGTCGGTTCGACACGAGAACGTTAGATCCTTATTCCTGATCGTTGATGCACTCTAAAACTATTAGGCTGTTTTGCTCTCTGATGCCCGTGGACCGAGAGAACGTAGAATGTCGGAGCTATCGTGTCGCTCCGGAGTTCGAGCGAGAAAATTCTAAGTCCCCGTTCGTGTCGCTCCGGAGCCCGAGCGAAAAAATTCTAAGTCCCCGTTCGTGTCGCTCCGGAACCGAATGTCGACGGAACGAAGGGACAACGGTAGAACCTTATTCCTGGTGCTCGTTTGTCTCTAAAACCATACACTTGTTGTCCTCTGTCTCTTACCTGTGTCGAGATAATCGAGAATCATGGAGCGTTCGTGTCGCTCCGGAACCGAAAGTCGTCGGTTCGAAACGAGAACGTTAGATCCTTATTCCTGATCGCTGAGGCACTCCAGAACTATTAGGCTGTTTTGCTCTCTGATGCCCGTGGACCGAGAGAACGTAGAATGTCGGAGCGATCGTGTCGCTCCGGAGTTCGAGCGAGAAAATTCTAAGTCCCCGGTCGTGTCGCTCCGGAGCCCGAGCGAAAAAATTCTAAGTCCCCGTTCGTGTCGCTCCGGAACCGAATGTCGACGGAACGAAGGGACACCGGTAGATCCTTATTCCTGGTGCTCGTGGCTCTCTAAAACCATACACTTGTTGTCCTCTGTCTCTTCCCAGTGTCGAGATAATCGAGAATCATGGAGCGTACGTGTCGCTCCGGAACCGAAAGTCGTCGGTTCGAAACGAGAACGTTAGATCCTTATTCCTGATCGTTGAGGCACTCTAAAACTATTAGGCTGTTTTGCTCTGTGATGCCCGTGGACCGAGAGAACGTAGAATATCGGAGCGATCGTGTCGCTCCGGAGTTCGAGCGAAAACATTCTAAGTCACCGTTCGTGTCGCTCCGGAACCGAATGTCGACGGAACGAAGGGACAACGGTAGATCCTTATTCCTGGTGCTCGTGGCTCTCTAAAACCATACACTTGTTGTCCTCTGTCTCTTACCTGTGTCGAGATAATCGAGAATCATGGAGCGCTCGTGTCGCTCCGGAACCGAAAGTCGTCGGTTCGAAACGAGCTCGTTAGAACCTTATTCCTGATCGTTGAGGCACTCTAAAACTATTAGGCTGTTTTGCTCTCTGATGCCCGTGGACCGAGAGGACGTAGAATATCTGAGCGATCGTGTCGCTCCGGAGTTCGAGCGAGAAAATTCTAAGTCCCCGTCCGTGTCGCTCCGGAGCCCGAGCGAAAAAATTCTAAGTCCCCGTTCGTGTCGCTGCGGAACCGAATGTCGACGGAACGAAGGGACAACGGTAGATCCTTATTCCTGGTGCTCGTGGTTCTCTAAAACGATACACTTGTTGTCCTCTGTCTCTTACCTGTGTCGAGATAATCGAGAATCATGGAGCGTTCGTGTCGCTCCGGAACCGAAAGTCGTCGGTTCGAAACGAGCTCGTTAGAACCTTATTCCTGATCGTTGAGGCACTCTAAAACTATTAGGCTGTTTTGCTCTCTGATGCCCGTGGACCGAGAGGACGTAGAATATCGGAGCGATCGTGTCGCTCCGGAGTTCGGGCGAAAAAATTCTAAGTCCCCGCTCGTGTCGCTCCGGAACCGAATGTCGACGGAACGAAGGGACAACGGTAGATCCTTATTCCTGGTGCTCGTGGTTCTCTAAAACCATACACTTGTTGTCCTCTGTCTCTTACCTGTGTCGAGATAATCGAGAATCATGGAGCGTTCGTGTCGCTCCGGAACCGAAAGTCGTCGGTTCGAAACGAGAACGTTAGATCCTTATTCCTGATCGTGGAGGCACTCTAAAACTATTAGGCTGTTTTGCTCTCTGATGCCCGTGGACTGAGAGGACGTAGAATAACGGAGCGATCGTGTCGCTCCGGAGTTCGAGCGAAAAAATTCTAAGTCCCCGTTCGTGTCGCTCCGGAGCCCGAGCGAAAAAATTCTAAGTCCCCGTTCGTGTCGCTCCGGAACCGAATGTCGACGGAACGAAGGGACAGCGGTAGATCCTTATTCCTGGTGCTCGTGGCTCTCTAAAACCATACACTTGTTGTCCTCTGTCTCTTACCTGTGTCGAGATAATCGAGAATCATGGAGCGTTCGTGTCGCTCCGGAATCGAAAGTCGTCGGTTCGAAACGAGAACGTTAGATCCTTATTCCTGATCGTTGAGGCACTCTAAAGCTCTTAGGCTGTTTTGCTCTCTGATGCCCGTGGACCGAGAGAACGTAGAATATCTGAGCGATCGTGTCGCTCCGGAGTTCGAGCGAGAAAATTCTAAGTCCCCGGTCGTGTCGCTCCGGAGCCCGAGCGAAAAAATTCTAAGAACCCGTTCCTGTCGCTCCGGAACCGAATGTCGACGGAACGAAGGGACAACGGTAGATCCTTATTCCTGGTGCTCGTGGTTCTCTAAAACCATACACTTGTTGTCCACTGTCTCTTACCTGTGTCGAGATAATCGAGAATCATGGAGCGTTCGTGTCGCTCCGGAACCGAAAGTCGTCGGATCGACACGAGAACGTTAGATCCTTATTCCTGATCGTTGATGCACTCTAAAACTATTAGGCTGTTTTGCTCTCTGATGCCCGTGGACCGAGAGAACGTAGAATGTCGGAGCGATCGTGTCGCTCCGGAGTTCGAGCGAGAAAATTCTAAGTCCCCGGTCGTGTCGCTCCGGAGCCCGAGCGAAAAAATTCTAAGTCCCCGTTCGTGTCGCTCCGAAACCGAATGTCGACGGAACGAAGGGACAACGGTAGATCCTTATTCCTGGTGCTCGTGGCTCTCGAAAACCATACACTTGTTGTCCTCTGTCTCTTACCTGTGTCGAGATAATCGAGAATCATGCAGCGTTCGTGTCGCTCCGGAACCGAAAGCCATCGGTTCGAAACGAGAACGTTAGATACTTATTCCTGATCGTTGAGGCACTCTAAAACTATTAGGCTGTTTTGCTCTCTGATGCCCATGGACCGAGAGAACGTAGAATATCGGAGCGATCGTGTCGCTCCGGAGTTCGAGCGAAAACATTCTAAGTCACCGTTCATGGCGCTCCGGAACCGAATGTCGACGGAACGAAGGGACAACGGTAGATCCTTATTCCTGGTGCTGGTGGCTCTCTAAAACCATACACTTGTTGTCCTCTGTCTCTTACCTGTGTCGAGATAATCGAGAATCATGGAGCGTTCGTGTCGCTCCGGAATCGAAGGTCGTCGGTTCGAAACGAGAACGTTAGATCCTTATTCCTGATCGTTGAGGCACTCCAAAGCTATTAGGCTGTTTTGCTCTCTGATGCCCGTGGACCGAGAGAACGTAGAATATCTGAGCGATCGTGTCGCTCCGGAGTTCGAGCGAGAAAATTCTAAGTCCCCGTTCGTGTCGCTCCGGAGCCCGAGCGAAAAAATTCCAAGTCCCCGTTCGTGTCGCTCCGGAACCGAATGTCGACGGAACGAAGGGACAACGGTAGAACCTTATTCCTGGTGCTCGTGGTTCTCTAAAACCATACACTTGTTGTCCTCTGTCTCTTACCTGTGTCGAGATAATCGAGAATCATGGAGCGTTCGTGTCGCTCCGGAACCGAAAGTCGTCGGTTCGAAACGAGAACGTTAGATCCTTATTCCTGATCGCTGAGGCACTCCAGAACTATTAGGCTGTTTTGCTCTCTGATGCCCGTGGACCGAGAGAACGTAGAATGTCGGAGCGATCGTGTCGCTCCGGAGTTCGAGCGAGAAAATTCTAAGTCCCCGGTCGTGTCGCTCCGGAGCCCGAGCGAAAAAATTCTAAGTCCCCGTTCGTGTCGCTCCGGAACCGAATGTCGACGGAACGAAGGGACACCGGTAGATCCTTATTCCTGGTGCTCGTGGCTCTCTAAAACCATACACTTGTTGTCCTCTGTCTCTTCCCAGTGTCGAGATAATCGAGAATCATGGAGCGTACGTGTCGCTCCGGAACCGAAAGTCGTCGGTTCGAAACGAGAACGTTAGATCCTTATTCCTGATCGTTGAGGCACTCTAAAACTATTAGGCTGTTTTGCTCTGTGATGCCCGTGGACCGAGAGAACGTAGAATATCGGAGCGATCGTGTCGCTCCGGAGTTCGAGCGAAAACATTCTAAGTCACCGTTCGTGTCGCTCCGGAACCGAATGTCGACGGAACGAAGGGACAACGGTAGATCCTTATTCCTGGTGCTCGTGGCTCTCTAAAACCATACACTTGTTGTCCTCTGTCTCTTACCTGTGTCGAGATAATCGAGAATCATGGAGCGCTCGTGTCGCTCCGGAACCGAAAGTCGTCGGTTCGAAACGAGCTCGTTAGAACCTTATTCCTGATCGTTGAGGCACTCTAAAACTATTAGGCTGTTTTGCTCTCTGATGCCCGTGGACCGAGAGGACGTAGAATGTCGGAGCGATCGTGTCGCTCCGGAGTTCGAGCGAAAAAATTCTAAGTCCCCGCTCGTGTCGCTCCGGAACCGAATGTCGACGGAACGAAGGGACAACGGTAGATCCTTATTCCTGGTGCTCGTGGTTCTCTAAAACCATACACTTGTTGTCCTCTGTCTCTTACCTGTGTCGAGATAATCGAGAATCATGGAGCGTTCGTGTCGCTCCGGAACCGAAAGTCGTCGGTTCGAAACGAGCTCGTTAGAACCTTATTGCTGATCGTTGAGGCACTCTAAAACTATTAGGCTGTTTTGCTCTCTGATGCCCGTGGACCGAGAGGACGTAGAATATCGGAGCGATCGTGTCGCTCCGGAGTTCGAGCGAAAAAATTCTAAGTCCCCGTTCGTGTCGCTCCGGAGCCCGAGCGAAAAAATTCTAAGTCCCCGTTCGTGTCGCTCCGGAACCGAATGTCGACGGAACGAAGGGACAACGGTAGATCCTTATTCCTGGTGCTCGTGCCTCTCTAAAACCATACACTTGTTGTCCTCTGTCTCTTACCTGTGTCGAGATAATCGAGATTCATGGAGCGTTCGTGTCGCTCCGGAATCGAAAGTCGTCGGTTCGAAACGAGAACGTTAGATCCTCATTCCTGATCGTTGAGGCACTCTAAAGCTATTAGGCTGTTTTGCTCTCTGATGCCCGTGGACCGAGAGAACGTAGAATATCTGAGCGATCGTGTCGCTCCGGAGTTCGAGCGAGAAAATTCTAAGTCCCCGTCCGTGTCGCTCCGGAGCCCGAGCGAAAAAATTCTAAGTCCCCGTTCGTGTCGCTGCGGAACCGAATGTCGACGGAACGAAGGGACAACGGTAGATCCTTATTCCTGGTGCTCGTGGTTCTCTAAAACGATACACTTGTTGTCCTCTGTCTCTTACCTGTGTCGAGATAATCGAGAATCATGGAGCGTTCGTGTCGCTCCGGAACCGAAAGTCGTCGGTTCGAAACGAGCTCGTTAGAACCTTATTCCTGATCGTTGAGGCACTCTAAAGCTATTAGGCTGTTTTGCTCTCTGATGCCCGTGGACCGAGAGAACGTAGAATATCTGAGCGATCGTGTCGCTCCGGAGTTCGAGCGAAAAAATTCTAAGTCCCCGTTCGTGTCGCTCCGGAACCGAATGTCGACGGAACGAAGGGACAACGGTAGATCCTTATTCCTGGTGCTCGTGGCTCTCTAAAACCATACACTTGTTGTCCTCTGTCTCTTACCTGTGTCGAGATAATCGAGAATTATGGAGCGTTCGTGTCGCTCCGGAACCGAAAGTCGTCGGTTCGAAACGAGAACGTTAGATCCTTATTCCTGATCGCTGATGCACTCTAAAACTATTAGGCTGTTTTGCTCTCTGATGCCCGTGGACCGAGAGAACGTAGAATGTCGGAGCGATCGTGTCGCTCCGGAGTTCGAGCGAGAAAATTCTAAGTCCCCGGTCGTGTCGCTCCGGAGCCCGAGCGAAAAAATTCTAAGTCCCCGTTCCTGTCGCTCCGGAACCGAATGTCGACGGAACGAAGGGACAACGGTAGATCCTTATTCCTGGTGCTCGTGGTTCTCTAAAACCATACACTTGTTGTCCACTGTCTCTTACCTGTGTCGAGATAATCGAGAATCATGGAGCGTTCGTGTCGCTCCGGAACCGAAAGTCGTCGGTTCGACACGAGAACGTTAGATCCTTATTCCTGATCGTTGATGCACTCTAAAACTATTAGGCTGTTTTGCTCTCTGATGCCCGTGGACCGAGAGAACGTAGAATGTCGGAGCGATCGTGTCGCTCCGGAGTTCGAGCGAGAAAATTCTAAGTCCCCGGTCATGTCGCTCCGGAGCCCGAGCGAAAAAATTCTAAGTCCCCGTTCGTGTCGCTCCGAAACCGAATGTCGACGGAACGAAGGGACAACGGTAGATCCTTATTCCTGGTGCTCGTGGCTCTCGAAAACCATACACTTGTAGTCCTCTGTCTCTTACCTGTGTCGAGATAATCGAGAATCATGCAGCGTTCGTGTCGCTCCGGAACCGAAAGTCGTCGGTTCGAAACGAGAACGTTAGATCCTTATTCCTGATCGTTGAGGCACTCTAAAACTATTAGGCTGTTTTGCTCTGTGATGCCCGTGGACCGAGAGAACGTAGAATATCGGAGCGATCGTGTCGCTCCGGAGTTCGAGCGAAAACATTCTAAGTCACCGTTCGTGTCGCTCCGGAACCGAATGTCGACGGAACGAAGGGACAACGGTAGATCCTTATTCCTGGTGCTCGTGGCTCTCTAAAACCATACACTTGTTGTCCTCTGTCTCTTACCTGTGTCGAGATAATCGAGAATCATGGAGCGCTCGTGTCGCTCCGGAACCGAAAGTCGTCGGTTCGAAACGAGCTCGTTAGAACCTTATTCCTGATCGTTGAGGCACTCTAAAACTATTAGGCTGTTTTGCTCTCTGATGCCCGTGGACCGAGAGGACGTAGAATATCTGAGCGATCGTGTCGCTCCGGAGTTCGAGCGAGAAAATTCTAAGTCCCCGTCCGTGTCGCTCCGGAGCCCGAGCGAAAAAATTCTAAGTCCCCGTTCGTGTCGCTGCGGAACCGAATGTCGACGGAACGAAGGGACAACGGTAGATCCTTATTCCTGGTGCTCGTGGTTCTCTAAAACGATACACTTGTTGTCCTCTGTCTCTTACCTGTGTCGAGATAATCGAGAATCATGGAGCGTTCGTGTCGCTCCGGAACCGAAAGTCGTCGGTTCGAAACGAGCTCGTTAGAACCTTATTCCTGATCGTTGAGGCACTCTAAAACTATTAGGCTGTTTTGCTCTCTGATGCCCGTGGACCGAGAGGACGTAGAATATCGGAGCGATCGTGTCGCTCCGGAGTTCGGGCGAAAAAATTCTAAGTCCCCGCTCGTGTCGCTCCGGAACCGAATGTCGACGGAACGAAGGGACAACGGTAGATCCTTATTCCTGGTGCTCGTGGTTCTCTAAAACCATACACTTGTTGTCCTCTGTCTCTTACCTGTGTCGAGATAATCGAGAATCATGGAGCGTTCGTGTCGCTCCGGAACCGAAAGTCGTCGGTTCGAAACGAGAACGTTAGATCCTTATTCCTGATCGTGGAGGCACTCTAAAACTATTAGGCTGTTTTGCTCTCTGATGCCCGTGGACTGAGAGGACGTAGAATAACGGAGCGATCGTGTCGCTCCGGAGTTCGAGCGAAAAAATTCTAAGTCCCCGTTCGTGTCGCTCCGGAGCCCGAGCGAAAAAATTCTAAGTCCCCGTTCGTGTCGCTCCGGAACCGAATGTCGACGGAACGAAGGGACAACGGTAGATCCTTATTCCTGGTGCTCGTGGCTCTCTAAAACCATACACTTGTTGTCCTCTGTCTCTTACCTGTGTCGAGATAATCGAGAATCATGGAGCGTTCGTGTCGCTCCGGAATCGAAAGTCGTCGGTTCGAAACGAGAACGTTAGATCCTTATTCCTGATCGTTGAGGCACTCTAAAACTATTAGGCTGTTTTGCTCTGTGATGCCCGTGGACCGAGAGAACGTAGAATATCGGAGCGATCGTGTCGCTCCGGAGTTCGAGCGAAAACATTCTAAGTCACCGTTCGTGTCGCTCCGGAACCGAATGTCGACGGAACGAAGGGACAACGGTAGATCCTTATTCCTGGTGCTCGTGGCTCTCTAAAACCATACACTTGTTGTCCTCTGTCTCTTACCTGTGTCGAGATAATCGAGAATCATGGAGCGCTCGTGTCGCTCCGGAACCGAAAGTCGTCGGTTCGAAACGAGCTCGTTAGAACCTTATTCCTGATCGTTGAGGCACTCTAAAACTATTAGGCTGTTTTGCTCTCTGATGCCCGTGGACCGAGAGGACGTAGAATATCTGAGCGATCGTGTCGCTCCGGAGTTCGAGCGAGAAAATTCTAAGTCCCCGTCCGTGTCGCTCCGGAGCCCGAGCGAAAAAATTCTAAGTCCCCGTTCGTGTCGCTGCGGAACCGAATGTCGACGGAACGAAGGGACAACGGTAGATCCTTATTCCTGGTGCTCGTGGTTCTCTAAAACGATACACTTGTTGTCCTCTGTCTCTTACCTGTGTCGAGATAATCGAGAATCATGGAGCGTTCGTGTCGCTCCGGAACCGAAAGTCGTCGGTTCGAAACGAGCTCGTTAGAACCTTATTCCTGATCGTTGAGGCACTCTAAAACTATTAGGCTGTTTTGCTCTCTGATGCCCGTGGACCGAGAGGACGTAGAATATCGGAGCGATCGTGTCGCTCCGGAGTTCGGGCGAAAAAATTCTAAGTCCCCGCTCGTGTCGCTCCGGAACCGAATGTCGACGGAACGAAGGGACAACGGTAGATCCTTATTCCTGGTGCTCGTGGTTCTCTAAAACCATACACTTGTTGTCCTCTGTCTCTTACCTGTGTCGAGATAATCGAGAATCATGGAGCGTTCGTGTCGCTCCGGAACCGAAAGTCGTCGGTTCGAAACGAGAACGTTAGATCCTTATTCCTGATCGTGGAGGCACTCTAAAACTATTAGGCTGTTTTGCTCTCTGATGCCCGTGGACTGAGAGGACGTAGAATAACGGAGCGATCGTGTCGCTCCGGAGTTCGAGCGAAAAAATTCTAAGTCCCCGTTCGTGTCGCTCCGGAGCCCGAGCGAAAAAATTCTAAGTCCCCGTTCGTGTCGCTCCGGAACCGAATGTCGACGGAACGAAGGGACAACGGTAGATCCTTATTCCTGGTGCTCGTGGCTCTCTAAAACCATACACTTGTTGTCCTCTGTCTCTTACCTGTGTCGAGATAATCGAGAATCATGGAGCGTTCGTGTCGCTCCGGAATCGAAAGTCGTCGGTTCGAAACGAGAACGTTAGATCCTTATTCCTGATCGTTGAGGCACTCTAAAGCTATTAGGCTGTTTTGCTCTCTGATGCCCGTGGACCGAGAGAACGTAGAATATCTGAGCGATCGTGTCGCTCCGGAGTTCGAGCGAAAACATTCTAAGTCCCCGTTCATGGCGCTCCGGAACCGAATGTCGACGGAACGAAGGGACAACGGTAGATCCTTATTCCTGGTGCTGGTGGCTCTCTAAAACCATACACTTGTTGTCCTCTGTCTCTTACCTGTGTCGAGATAATCGAGAATCATGGAGCGTTCGTGTCGCTCCGGAATCGAAGGTCGTCGGTTCGAAACGAGAACGTTAGATCCTTATTCCTGATCGTTGAGGCACTCTAAAGCTATTAGGCTGTTTTGCTCTCTGATGCCCGTGGACCGAGAGAACGTAGAATATCTGAGCGATCGTGTCGCTCCGGAGTTCGAGCGAGAAAATTCTAAGTCCCCGTTCGTGTCGCTCCGGAACCGAATGTCGACGGAACGAAGGGACAACGGTAGAACCTTATTCCTGGTGCTCGTGGTTCTCTAAAACCATACACTTGTTGTCCTCTGTCTCTTACCTGTGTCGAGATAATCGAGAATCATGGAGCGTTCGTGTCGCTCCGGAACCGAAAGTCGTCGGTTCGAAACGAGAACGTTAGATCCTTATTCCTGATCGCTGAGGCACTCCAGAACTATTAGGCTGTTTTGCTCTCTGATGCCCGTGGACCGAGAGAACGTAGAATGTCGGAGCGATCGTGTCGCTCCGGAGTTCGAGCGAGAAAATTCTAAGTCCCCGGTCGTGTCGCTCCGGAGCCCGAGCGAAAAAATTCTAAGTCCCCGTTCGTGTCGCTCCGGAACCGAATGTCGACGGAACGAAGGGACACCGGTAGATCCTTATTCCTGGTGCTCGTGGCTCTCTAAAACCATACACTTGTTGTCCTCTGTCTCTTCCCAGTGTCGAGATAATCGAGAATCATGGAGCGTACGTGTCGCTCCGGAACCGAAAGTCGTCGGTTCGAAACGAGAACGTTAGATCCTTATTCCTGATCGTTGAGGCACTCTAAAACTATTACGCTGTTTTGCTCTGTGATGCCCGTGGACCGAGAGAACGTAGAATATCGGAGCGATCGTGTCGCTCCGGAGTTCGAGCGAAAACATTCTAAGTCACCGTTCGTGTCGCTCCGGAACCGAATGTCGACGGAACGAAGGGACAACGGTAGATCCTTATTCCTGGTGCTCGTGGCTCTCTAAAACCATACACTTGTTGTCCTCTGTCTCTTACCTGTGTCGAGATAATCGAGAATCATGGAGCGCTCGTGTCGCTCCGGAACCGAAAGTCGTCGGTTCGAAACGAGCTCGTTAGAACCTTATTCCTGATCGTTGAGGCACTCTAAAACTATTAGGCTGTTTTGCTCTCTGATGCCCGTGGACCGAGAGGACGTAGAATGTCGGAGCGATCGTGTCGCTCCGGAGTTCGAGCGAAAAAATTCTAAGTCCCCGCTCGTGTCGCTCCGGAACCGAATGTCGACGGAACGAAGGGACAACGGTAGATCCTTATTCCTGGTGCTCGTGGTTCTCTAAAACCATACACTTGTTGTCCTCTGTCTCTTACCTGTGTCGAGATAATCGAGAATCATGGAGCGTTCGTGTCGCTCCGGAACCGAAAGTCGTCGGTTCGAAACGAGCTCGTTAGAACCTTATTGCTGATCGTTGAGGCACTCTAAAACTATTAGGCTGTTTTGCTCTCTGATGCCCGTGGACCGACAGGACGTAGAATATCGGAGCGATCGTGTCGCTCCGGAGTTCGAGCGAAAAAATTCTAAGTCCCCGTTCGTGTCGCTCCGGAGCCCGAGCGAAAAAATTCTAAGTCCCCGTTCGTGTCGCTCCGGAACCGAATGTCGACGGAACGAAGGGACAACGGTAGATCCTTATTCCTGGTGCTCGTGCCTCTCTAAAACCATACACTTGTTGTCCTCTGTCTCTTACCTGTGTCGAGATAATCGAGAATCATGGAGCGTTCGTGTCGCTCCGGAATCGAAAGTCGTCGGTTCGAAACGAGAACGTTAGATCCTTATTCCTGATCGTTGAGGCACTCTAAAGCTATTAGGCTGTTTTGCTCTCTGATGCCCGTGGACCGAGAGAACGTAGAATATCTGAGCGATCGTGTCGCTCCGGAGTTCGAGCGAGAAAATTCTAAGTCCCCGTCCGTGTCGCTCCGGAGCCCGAGCGAAAAAATTCTAAGTCCCCGTTCGTGTCGCTGCGGAACCGAATGTCGACGGAACGAAGGGACAACGGTAGATCCTTATTCCTGGTGCTCGTGGTTCTCTAAAACGATACACTTGTTGTCCTCTGTCTCTTACCTGTGTCGAGATAATCGAGAATCATGGAGCGTTCGTGTCGCTCCGGAACCGAAAGTCGTCGGTTCGAAACGAGCTCGTTAGAACCTTATTCCTGATCGTTGAGGCACTCTAAAGCTATTAGGCTGTTTTGCTCTCTGATGCCCGTGGACCGAGAGAACGTAGAATATCTGAGCGATCGTGTCGCTCCGGAGTTCGAGCGAAAAAATTCTAAGTCCCCGTTCGTGTCGCTCCGGAACCGAATGTCGACGGAACGAAGGGACAACGGTAGATCCTTATTCCTGGTGCTCGTGGCTCTCTAAAACCATACACTTGTTGTCCTCTGTCTCTTACCTGTGTCGAGATAATCGAGAATTATGGAGCGTTCGTGTCGCTCCGGAACCGAAAGTCGTCGGTTCGAAACGAGAACGTTAGATCCTTATTCCTGATCGCTGATGCACTCTAAAACTATTAGGCTGTTTTGCTCTCTGATGCCCGTGGACCGAGAGAACGTAGAATGTCGGAGCGATCGTGTCGCTCCGGAGTTCGAGCGAGAAAATTCTAAGTCCCCGGTCGTGTCGCTCCGGAGCCCGAGCGAAAAAATTCTAAGTCCCCGTTCCTGTCGCTCCGGAACCGAATGTCGACGGAACGAAGGGACAACGGCAGATCCTTATTCCTGGTGCTCGTGGTTCTCTAAAACCATACACTTGTTGTCCACTGTCTCTTACCTGTGTCGAGATAATCGAGAATCATGGAGCGTTCGTGTCGCTCCGGAACCGAAAGTCGTCGGTTCGACACGAGAACGTTAGATCCTTATTCCTGATCGTTGATGCACTCTAAAACTATTAGGCTGTTTTGCTCTCTGATGCCCGTGGACCGAGGGAACGTAGAATGTCGGAGCGATCGTGTCGCTCCGGAGTTCGAGCGAGAAAATTCTAAGTCCCCGGTCCTGTCGCTCCGGAGCCCGAGCGAAAAAATTCTAAGTCCCCGTTCGTGTCGCTCCGAAACCGAATGTCGACGGAACGAAGGGACAACGGTAGATCCTTATTCCTGGTGCTCGTGGCTCTCGAAAACCATACACTTGTTGTCCTCTGTCTCTTACCTGTGTCGAGATAATCGAGAATCATGCAGCGTTCGTGTCGCTCCGGAACCGAAAGCCATCGGTTCGAAACGAGAACGTTAGATACTTATTCCTGATCGTTGAGGCACTCTAAAACTATTAGGCTGTTTTGCTCTCTGATGCCCGTGGACCGAGAGAACGTAGAATATCGGAGCGATCGTGTCGCTCCGGAGTTCGAGCGAAAACATTCTAAGTCCCCGTTCATGGCGCTCCGGAACCGAATGTCGACGGAACGAAGGGACAACGGTAGATCCTTATTCCTGGTGCTGGTGGCTCTCTAAAACCATACACTTGTTGTCCTCTGTCTCTTACCTGTGTCGAGATAATCGAGAATCATGGAGCGTTCGTGTCGCTCCGGAATCGAAGGTCGTCGGTTCGAAACGAGAACGTTAGGTCCTTATTCCTGATCGTTGAGGCACTCTAAAGCTATTAGGCTGTTTTGCTCTCTGATGCCCGTGGACCGAGAGAACGTAGAATATCTGAGCGATCGTGTCGCTCCGGAGTTCGAGCGAGAAAATTCTAAGTCCCCGTTCGTGTCGCTCCGGAGCCCGAGCGAAAAAATTCTAAGTCCCCGTTCGTGTCGCTCCGGAACCGAATGTCGACGGAACGAAGGGACAACGGTAGAACCTTATTCCTGGTGCTCGTGGTTCTCTAAAACCATACACTTGTTGTCCTCTGTCTCTTACCTGTGTCGAGATAATCGAGAATCATGGAGCGTTCGTGTCGCTCCGGAACCGAAAGTCGTCGGTTCGAAACGAGAACGTTAGATCCTTATTCCTGATCGCTGAGGCACTCCAGAACTATTAGGCTGTTTTGCTCTCTGATGCCCGTGGACCGAGAGAACGTAGAATGTCGGAGCGATCGTGTCGCTCCGGAGTTCGAGCGAGAAAATTCTAAGTCCCCGGTCGTGTCGCTCCGGAGCCCGAGCGAAAAAATTCTAAGTCCCCGTTCGTGTCGCTCCGGAACCGAATGTCGACGGAACGAAGGGACACCGGTAGATCCTTATTCCTGGTGCTCGTGGCTCTCTAAAACCATACACTTGTTGTCCTCTGTCTCTTCCCAGTGTCGAGATAATCGAGAATCATGGAGCGTACGTGTCGCTCCGGAACCGAAAGTCGTCGGTTCGAAACGAGAACGTTAGATCCTTATTCCTGATCGTTGAGGCACTCTAAAACTATTAGGCTGTTTTGCTCTGTGATGCCCGTGGACCGAGAGAACGTAGAATATCGGAGCGATCGTGTCGCTCCGGAGTTCGAGCGAAAACATTCTAAGTCACCGTTCGTGTCGCTCCGGAACCGAATGTCGACGGAACGAAGGGACAACGGTAGATCCTTATTCCTGGTGCTCGTGGCTCTCTAAAACCATACACTTGTTGTCCTCTGTCTCTTACCTGTGTCGAGATAATCGAGAATCATGGAGCGCTCGTGTCGCTCCGGAACCGAAAGTCGTCGGTTCGAAACGAGCTCGTTAGAACCTTATTCCTGATCGTTGAGGCACTCTAAAACTATTAGGCTGTTTTGCTCTCTGATGCCCGTGGACCGAGAGGACGTAGAATATCGGAGCGATCGTGTCGCTCCGGAGTTCGGGCGAAAAAATTCTAAGTCCCCGCTCGTGTCGCTCCGGAACCGAATGTCGACGGAACGAAGGGACAACGGTAGATCCTTATTCCTGGTGCTCGTGGTTCTCTAAAACCATACACTTGTTGTCCTCTGTCTCTTACCTGTGTCGAGATAATCGAGAATCATGGAGCGTTCGTGTCGCTCCGGAACCGAAAGTCGTCGGTTCGAAACGAGAACGTTAGATCCTTATTCCTGATCGTGGAGGCACTCTAAAACTATTAGGCTGTTTTGCTCTCTGATGCCCGTGGACTGAGAGGACGTAGAATAACGGAGCGATCGTGTCGCTCCGGAGTTCGAGCGAAAAAATTCTAAGTCCCCGTTCGTGTCGCTCCGGAACCGAATGTCGACGGAACGAAGGGACAACGGTAGATCCTTATTCCTGGTGCTCGTGGCTCTCTAAAAGCATACACTTGTTGTCCTCTGTCTCTTACCTGTGTCGAGATAATCGAGAATCATGCAGCGTTCGTGTCGCTCCGGAACCGAAAGCCATCGGTTCGAAACGAGAACGTTAGATACTTATTCCTGATCGTTGAGGCACTCTAAAACTATTAGGCTGTTTTGCTCTCTGATGCCCGTGGACCGAGAGAACGTAGAATATCGGAGCGATCGTGTCGCTCCGGAGTTCGAGCGAAAACATTCTAAGTCCCCGTTCATGTCGCTCCGGAACCGAATATCGACGGAACGAAGGGACAACGGTAGATCCTTATTCCTGGTGCTGGTGGCTCTCTAAAACCATACACTTGTTGTCCTCTGTCTCTTACCTGTGTCGAGAAAATCGAGAATCATGGAGCGTTCGTGTCGCTCCGGAATCGAAAGTCGTCGGTTCGAAACGAGAACGTTAGATCCTTATTCCTGATCGTTGAGGCACTCTAAAGCTATTAGGCTGTTTTGCTCTCTGATGCCCGTGGACCGAGAGAACGTAGAATATCTGAGCGATCGTGTCGCTCCGGAGTTCGAGCGAGAAAATTCTAAGTCCCCGTCCGTGTCGCTCCGGAGCCCGAGCGAAAAAATTCTAAGTCCCCGTTCGTGTCGCTCCGGAACCGAATGTCGACGGAACGAAGGGACAACGGTAGATCCTTATTCCTGGTGCTCGTGGCTCTCTAAAACCATACACTTGTTGTCCTCTGTCTCTTACCTGTGTCGAGATAATCGAGAATCATGGAGCGTTCGTGTCGCTCCGGAATCGAAAGTCGTCGGTTCGAAACGAGAGCGTTAGTTCCTTATTCCTGATCGTTGAGGCACTCTAAAGCTATTAGGCTGTTTTGCTCTCTGATGCCCGTGGACCGAGAGAACGTAGAATATCTGAGCGATCGTGTCGCTCCGGAGTTCGAGCGAAAACATTCTAAGTCCCCGTTCATGTCGCTCCGGAACCGAATATCGACGGAACGAAGGGACAACGGTAGATCCTTATTCCTGGTGCTGGTGGCTCTCTAAAACCATACACTTGTTGTCCTCTGTCTCTTACCTGTGTCGAGAAAATCGAGAATCATGGAGCGTTCGTGTCGCTCCGGAATCGAAAGTCGTCGGTTCGAAACGAGAACGTTAGATCCTTATTCCTGATCGTTGAGGCACTCTAAAGCTATTAGGCTGTTTTGCTCTCTGATGCCCGTGGACCGAGAGAACGTAGAATATCTGAGCGATCGTGTCGCTCCGGAGTTCGAGCGAGAAAATTCTAAGTCCCCGTCCGTGTCGCTCCGGAGCCCGAGCGAAAAAATTCTAAGTCCCCGTTCGTGTCGCTCCGGAACCGAATGTCGACGGAACGAAGGGACAACGGTAGATCCTTATTCCTGGTGCTCGTGGCTCTCTAAAACCATACACTTGTTGTCCTCTGTCTCTTACCTGTGTCGAGATAATCGAGAATCATGGAGCGTTCGTGTCGCTCCGGAATCGAAAGTCGTCGGTTCGAAACGAGAGCGTTAGTTCCTTATTCCTGATCGTTGAGGCACTCTAAAGCTATTAGGCTGTTTTGCTCTCTGATGCCCGTGGACCGAGAGAACGTAGAATATCTGAGCGATCGTGTCGCTCCGGAGTTCGAGCGAGAAAATTCTAAGTCCCCGTTCGTGTCGCTCCGGAGCCCGAGCGAAAAAATTCTAAGTCCCCGTTCGTGTCGCTCCGGAACCGAATGTCGACGGAACGAAGGGATAACGGTAGATCCTTATTCCTGGTGCTCGTGGCTCTCTAAAACCATACACTTGTTGTCCACTGTCTCTTACCTGTGTCGAGATAATCGAGAATCATGCAGCGTTCGTGTCGCTCCGGAACCGAAAGCCATCGGTTCGAAACGAGAACGTTAGATACTTATTCCTGATCGTTGAGGCACTCTAAAACTATTAGGCTGTTTTGCTCTCTGATGCCCGTGGACCGAGAGAACGTAGAATATCAGAGCGATCGTGTCGCTCCGGAGTTCGAGCGAAAACATTCTAAGTCCCCGTTCATGTCGCTCCGGAACCGAATGTCGACGGAACGAAGGGACAACGGTAGATCCTTATTCCTGGTGCTGGTGGCTCTCTAAAGCCATACACTTGTTGTCCTCTGTCTCTTACCTGTGTCGAGATAATCGAGAATCATGGAGCGTTCGTGTCGCTCCGGAATCGAAGGTCGTCGGTTCGAAACGAGAACGTTAGATCCTTATTCCTGATCGTTGAGGCACTCTAAAGCTATTAGGCTGTTTTGCTCTCTGATGCCCGTGGACCGAGAGAACGTAGAATATCTGAGCGATCGTGTCGCTCCGGAGTTCGAGCGAGAAAATTCTAAGTCCCCGTTCGTGTCGCTCCGGAGCCCGAGCGAAAAAATTCTAAGTCCCCGTTCGTGTCGCTCCGGAACCGAATGTCGACGGAACGAAGGGACAACGGTAGAACCTTATTCCTGGTGCTCGTGGTTCTCTAAAGCCATACACTTGTTGTCCTCTGTCTCTTACCTGTGTCGAGATAATCGAGAATCATGGAGCGTTCGTGTCGCTCCGGAACCGAAAGTCGTCGGTTCGAAACGAGAACGTTAGATCCTTATTCCTGATCGCTGAGGCACTCCAGAACTATGAGGCTGTTTTGCTCTCTGATGCCCGTGGACCGAGAGAACGTAGAATGTCGGAGCGATCGTGTCGCTCCGGAGTTCGAGCGAGTAAATTCTAAGTCCCCGGTCGTGTCGCTCCGGAGCCCGAGCGAAAAAATTCTAAGTGCCCGTTCGTGTCGCTCCGGAACCGAATGTCGACGGAACGAAGGGACACCGGTAGATCCTTATTCCTGGTGCTCGTGGCTCTCTAAAACCATACACTTGTTGTCCTCTGTCTCTTCCCAGTGTCGAGATAATCGAGAATCATGGAGCGTACGTGTCGCTCCGGAACCGAAAGTCGTCGGTTCGAAACGAGAACGTTAGATCCTTATTCCTGACCGTTGAGGCACTCTAAAACTATTAGGCTGTTTTGCTCTGTGATGCCCGTGGACCGAGAGAACGTAGAATGTCGGAGCGATCGTGTCGCTCCGGAGTTCGAGCGAAAACATTCTAAGTCCCCGTTCATGTCGCTCCGGAACCGAATGTCGACGGAAGGAAGGGACAACGGTATATCCTTATTCCTGGTGCTCGTGGCTCTCTAAAAGCATACACTTATTGTCCTCTTTCTCTTAGCTGTGTGGAGATAATCGAGAATCATGGAGCGTTCGTGTCGCTCCGGAACCGAAAGGCGTCGGTTCGACACGAGAACGTTAGATCCTTATTCCTGACCGTTGATGCACTCTAAAACTATTAAGCTGTTTTGCTCTCTCATGCCCGTGGACCGAGAGAACGAAGAATATCGGAGCGATCGTGTCGCTCCGGAGTTCGAGCGAAAACATTCTAAGTCCCCGTTCGTGTCGCTCCGGAACCGAATGTCGACGGAACGAAGGGACAACGGTAGATCCTTATTCCTGGTGCTCGTGGCTCTCTAAAAGCATACACTTGTTGTCCTCTGTCTCTTACCTGTGTCGAGATAATCGAGAATCATGCAGCGTTCGTGTCGCTCCGGAACCGAAAGCCATCGGTTCGAAACGAGAACGTTAGATACTTATTCCTGATCGTTGAGGCACTCTAAAACTATTAGGGTGTTTTGCTCTCTGATGCCCGTGGACCGAGAGAACGTAGAATATCGGAGCGATCGTGTCGCTCCGGAGTTCGAGCGAAAACATTCTAAGTCCCCGTTCATGTCGCTCCGGAACCGAATATCGACGGAACGAAGGGACAACGGTAGATCCTTATTCCTGGTGCTGGTGGCTCTCTAAAACCATACACTTGTTGTCCTCTGTCTCTTACCTGTGTCGAGATAATCGAGAATCATGGAGCGTTCGTGTCGCTCCGGAATCGAAAGTCGTCGGTTCGAAACGAGAACGTTAGATCCTTATTCCTGATCGTTGAGGCACTCTAAAACTATTACGCTGTTTTGCTCTGTGATGCCCGTGGACCGAGAGAACGTAGAATATCGGAGCGATCGTGTCGCTCCGGAGTTCGAGCGAAAACATTCTAAGTCACCGTTCGTGTCGCTCCGGAACCGAATGTCGACGGAACGAAGGGACAACGGTAGATCCTTATTCCTGGTGCTCGTGGCTCTCTAAAACCATACACTTGTTGTCCTCTGTCTCTTACCTGTGTCGAGATAATCGAGAATCATGGAGCGCTCGTGTCGCTCCGGAACCGAAAGTCGTCGGTTCGAAACGAGCTCGTTAGAACCTTATTCCTGATCGTTGAGGCACTCTAAAGCTATTAGGCTGTTTTGCTCTCTGATGCCCGTGGACCGAGAGAACGTAGAATATCTGAGCGATCGTGTCGCTCCGGAGTTCGAGCGAGAAAATTCTAAGTCCCCGGTCGTGTCGCTCCGGAGCCCGAGCGAAAAAATTCTAAGTCCCCGTTCCTGTCGCTCCGGAACCGAATGTCGACGGAACGAAGGGACAACGGTAGATCCTTATTCCTGGTGCTCGTGGCTCTCGAAAACCATACACTTGTTGTCCTCTGTCTCTTACCTGTGTCGAGATAATCGAGAATCATGCAGCGTTCGTGTCGCTCCGGAACCGAAAGCCATCGGTTCGAAACGAGAACGTTAGATACTTATTCCTGATCGTTGAGGCACTCTAAAACTATTAGGCTGTTTTGCTCTCTGATGCCCGTGGACCGAGAGAACGTAGAATATCGGAGCGATCGTGTCGCTCCGGAGTTCGAGCGAAAACATTCTAAGTCCCCGTTCATGGCGCTCCGGAACCGAATGTCGACGGAACGAAGGGACAACGGTAGATCCTTATTCCTGGTGCTGGTGGCTCTCTAAAACCATACACTTGTTGTCCTCTGTCTCTTACCTGTGTCGAGATAATCGAGAATCATGGAGCGTTCGTGTCGCTCCGGAATCGAAGGTCGTCGGTTCGAAACGAGAACGTTAGATCCTTATTCCTGATCGTTGAGGCACTCTAAAGCTATTAGGCTGTTTTGCTCTCTGATGCCCGTGGACCGAGAGAACGTAGAATATCTGAGCGATCGTGTCGCTCCGGAGTTCGAGCGAGAAAATTCTAAGTCCCCGTTCGTGTCGCTCCGGAACCGAATGTCGACGGAACGAAGGGACAACGGTAGAACCTTATTCCTGGTGCTCGTGGTTCTCTAAAACCATACACTTGTTGTCCTCTGTCTCTTACCTGTGTCGAGATAATCGAGAATCATGGAGCGTTCGTGTCGCTCCGGAACCGAAAGTCGTCGGTTCGAAACGAGAACGTTAGATCCTTATTCCTGATCGCTGAGGCACTCCAGAACTATTAGGCTGTTTTGCTCTCTGATGCCCGTGGACCGAGAGAACGTAGAATGTCGGAGCGATCGTGTCGCTCCGGAGTTCGAGCGAGAAAATTCTAAGTCCCCGGTCGTGTCGCTCCGGAGCCCGAGCGAAAAAATTCTAAGTCCCCGTTCGTGTCGCTCCGGAACCGAATGTCGACGGAACGAAGGGACACCGGTAGATCCTTATTCCTGGTGCTCGTGGCTCTCTAAAACCATACACTTGTTGTCCTCTGTCTCTTCCCAGTGTCGAGATAATCGAGAATCATGGAGCGTACGTGTCGCTCCGGAACCGAAAGTCGTCGGTTCGAAACGAGAACGTTAGATCCTTATTCCTGATCGTTGAGGCACTCTAAAACTATTACGCTGTTTTGCTCTGTGATGCCCGTGGACCGAGAGAACGTAGAATATCGGAGCGATCGTGTCGCTCCGGAGTTCGAGCGAAAACATTCTAAGTCACCGTTCGTGTCGCTCCGGAACCGAATGTCGACGGAACGAAGGGACAACGGTAGATCCTTATTCCTGGTGCTCGTGGCTCTCTAAAACCATACACTTGTTGTCCTCTGTCTCTTACCTGTGTCGAGATAATCGAGAATCATGGAGCGCTCGTGTCGCTCCGGAACCGAAAGTCGTCGGTTCGAAACGAGCTCGTTAGAACCTTATTCCTGATCGTTGAGGCACTCTAAAACTATTAGGCTGTTTTGCTCTCTGATGCCCGTGGACCGAGAGGACGTAGAATGTCGGAGCGATCGTGTCGCTCCGGAGTTCGAGCGAAAAAATTCTAAGTCCCCGCTCGTGTGGCTCCGGAACCGAATGTCGACGGAACGAAGGGACAACGGTAGATCCTTATTCCTGGTGCTCGTGGTTCTCTAAAACCATACACTTGTTGTCCTCTGTCTCTTACCTGTGTCGAGATAATCGAGAATCATGGAGCGTTCGTGTCGCTCCGGAACCGAAAGTCGTCGGTTCGAAACGAGCTCGTTAGAACCTTATTCCTGATCGTTGAGGCACTCTAAAGCTATTAGGCTGTTTTGCTCTCTGATGCCCGTGGACCGAGAGAACGTAGAATATCTGAGCGATCGTGTCGCTCCGGAGTTCGAGCGAAAAAATTCTAAGTCCCCGTTCGTGTCGCTCCGGAACCGAATGTCGACGGAACGAAGGGACAACGGTAGATCCTTATTCCTGGTGCTCGTGGCTCTCTAAAACCATACACTTGTTGTCCTCTGTCTCTTACCTGTGTCGAGATAATCGAGAATCATGGAGCGTTCGTGTCGCTCCGGAATCGAAGGTCGTCGGTTCGAAACGAGAACGTTAGGTCCTTATTCCTGATCGTTGAGGCACTCTAAAGCTATTAGGCTGTTTTGCTCTCTGATGCCCGTGGACCGAGAGAACGTAGAATATCTGAGCGATCGTGTCGCTCCGGAGTTCGAGCGAGAAAATTCTAAGTCCCCGTTCGTGTCGCTCCGGAGCCCGAGCGAAAAAATTCTAAGTCCCCGTTCGTGTCGCTCCGGAACCGAATGTCGACGGAACGAAGGGACAACGGTAGAACCTTATTCCTGGTGCTCGTGGTTCTCTAAAACCATACACTTGTTGTCCTCTGTCTCTTACCTGTGTCGAGATAATCGAGAATCATGGAGCGTTCGTGTCGCTCCGGAACCGAAAGTCGTCGGTTCGAAACGAGAACGTTAGATCCTTATTCCTGATCGCTGAGGCACTCCAGAACTATTAGGCTGTTTTGCTCTCTGATGCCCGTGGACCGAGAGAACGTAGAATGTCGGAGCGATCGTGTCGCTCCGGAGTTCGAGCGAGAAAATTCTAAGTCCCCGGTCGTGTCGCTCCGGAGCCCGAGCGAAAAAATTCTAAGTCCCCGTTCGTGTCGCTCCGGAACCGAATGTCGACGGAACGAAGGGACACCGGTAGATCCTTATTCCTGGTGCTCGTGGCTCTCTAAAACCATACACTTGTTGTCCTCTGTCTCTTCCCAGTGTCGAGATAATCGAGAATCATGGAGCGTACGTGTCGCTCCGGAACCGAAAGTCGTCGGTTCGAAACGAGAACGTTAGATCCTTATTCCTGATCGTTGAGGCACTCTAAAACTATTAGGCTGTTTTGCTCTGTGATGCCCGTGGACCGAGAGAACGTAGAATATCGGAGCGATCGTGTCGCTCCGGAGTTCGAGCGAAAAAATTCTAAGTCCCCGTTCGTGTCGCTCCGGAGCCCGAGCGAAAAAATTCTAAGTCCCCGTTCGTGTCGCTCCGGAACCGAATGTCGACGGAACGAAGGGACAACGGTAGATCCTTATTCCTGGTGCTCGTGCCTCTCTAAAACCATACACTTGTTGTCCTCTGTCTCTTACCTGTGTCGAGATAATCGAGAATCATGGAGCGTTCGTGTCGCTCCGGAATCGAAAGTCGTCGGTTCGAAACGAGAACGTTAGATCCTTATTCCTGATCGTTGAGGCACTCTAAAGCTATTAGGCTGTTTTGCTCTCTGATGCCCGTGGACCGAGAGAACGTAGAATATCTGAGCGATCGTGTCGCTCCGGAGTTCGAGCGAGAAAATTCTAAGTCCCCGTCCGTGTCGCTCCGGAGCCCGAGCGAAAAAATTCTAAGTCCCCGTTCGTGTCGCTGCGGAACCGAATGTCGACGGAACGAAGGGACAACGGTAGATCCTTATTCCTGGTGCTCGTGGTTCTCTAAAACGATACACTTGTTGTCCTCTGTCTCTTACCTGTGTCGAGATAATCGAGAATCATGGAGCGTTCGTGTCGCTCCGGAACCGAAAGTCGTCGGTTCGAAACGAGCTCGTTAGAACCTTATTCCTGATCGTTGAGGCACTCTAAAGCTATTAGGCTGTTTTGCTCTCTGATGCCCGTGGACCGAGAGAACGTAGAATATCTGAGCGATCGTGTCGCTCCGGAGTTCGAGCGAAAAAATTCTAAGTCCCCGTTCGTGTCGCTCCGGAACCGAATGTCGACGGAACGAAGGGACAACGGTAGATCCTTATTCCTGGTGCTCGTGGCTCTCTAAAACCATACACTTGTTGTCCTCTGTCTCTTACCTGTGTCGAGATAATCGAGAATTATGGAGCGTTCGTGTCGCTCCGGAACCGAAAGTCGTCGGTTCGAAACGAGAACGTTAGATCCTTATTCCTGATCGCTGATGCACTCTAAAACTATTAGGCTGTTTTGCTCTCTGATGCCCGTGGACCGAGAGAACGTAGAATGTCGGAGCGATCGTGTCGCTCCGGAGTTCGAGCGAGAAAATTCTAAGTCCCCGGTCGTGTCGCTCCGGAGCCCGAGCGAAAAAATTCTAAGTCCCCGTTCCTGTCGCTCCGGAACCGAATGTCGACGGAACGAAGGGACAACGGTAGATCCTTATTCCTGGTGCTCGTGGTTCTCTAAAACCATACACTTGTTGTCCACTGTCTCTTACCTGTGTCGAGATAATCGAGAATCATGGAGCGTTCGTGTCGCTCCGGAACCGAAAGTCGTCGGTTCGACACGAGAACGTTAGATCCTTATTCCTGATCGTTGATGCACTCTAAAACTATTAGGCTGTTTTGCTCTCTGATGCCCGTGGACCGAGGGAACGTAGAATGTCGGAGCGATCGTGTCGCTCCGGAGTTCGAGCGAGAAAATTCTAAGTCCCCGGTCATGTCGCTCCGGAGCCCGAGCGAAAAAATTCTAAGTCCCCGTTCGTGTCGCTCCGAAACCGAATGTCGACGGAACGAAGGGACAACGGTAGATCCTTATTCCTGGTGCTCGTGGCTCTCGAAAACCATACACTTGTTGTCCTCTGTCTCTTACCTGTGTCGAGATAATCGAGAATCATGCAGCGTTCGTGTCGCTCCGGAACCGAAAGCCATCGGTTCGAAACGAGAACGTTAGATACTTATTCCTGATCGTTGAGGCACTCTAAAGCTATTAGGCTGTTTTGCTCTCTGATGCCCGTGGACCGAGAGAACGTAGAATATCTGAGCGATCGTGTCGCTCCGGAGTTCGAGCGAAAAAATTCTAAGTCCCCGTTCGTGTCGCTCCGGAACCGAATGTCGACGGAACGAAGGGACAACGGTAGATCCTTATTCCTGGTGCTCGTGGCTCTCTAAAACCATACACTTGTTGTCCTCTGTCTCTTACCTGTGTCGAGATAATCGAGAATTATGGAGCGTTCGTGTCGCTCCGGAACCGAAAGTCGTCGGTTCGAAACGAGAACGTTAGATCCTTATTCCTGATCGCTGATGCACTCTAAAACTATTAGGCTGTTTTGCTCTCTGATGCCCGTGGACCGAGAGAACGTAGAATGTCGGAGCGATCGTGTCGCTCCGGAGTTCGAGCGAGAAAATTCTAAGTCCCCGGTCGTGTCGCTCCGGAGCCCGAGCGAAAAAATTCTAAGTCCCCGTTCCTGTCGCTCCGGAACCGAATGTCGACGGAACGAAGGGACAACGGTAGATCCTTATTCCTGGTGCTCGTGGTTCTCTAAAACCATACACTTGTTGTCCACTGTCTCTTACCTGTGTCGAGATAATCGAGAATCATGGAGCGTTCGTGTCGCTCCGGAACCGAAAGTCGTCGGTTCGACACGAGAACGTTAGATCCTTATTCCTGATCGTTGATGCACTCTAAAACTATTAGGCTGTTTTGCTCTCTGATGCCCGTGGACCGAGGGAACGTAGAATGTCGGAGCGATCGTGTCGCTCCGGAGTTCGAGCGAGAAAATTCTAAGTCCCCGGTCATGTCGCTCCGGAGCCCGAGCGAAAAAATTCTAAGTCCCCGTTCGTGTCGCTCCGAAACCGAATGTCGACGGAACGAAGGGACAACGGTAGATCCTTATTCCTGGTGCTCGTGGCTCTCGAAAACCATACACTTGTTGTCCTCTGTCTCTTACCTGTGTCGAGATAATCGAGAATCATGCAGCGTTCGTGTCGCTCCGGAACCGAAAGCCATCGGTTCGAAACGAGAACGTTAGATACTTATTCCTGATCGTTGAGGCACTCTAAAACTATTAGGCTGTTTTGCTCTCTGATGCCCGTGGACCGAGAGAACGTAGAATATCGGAGCGATCGTGTCGCTCCGGAGTTCGAGCGAAAACATTCTAAGTCCCCGTTCATGGCGCTCCGGAACCGAATGTCGACGGAACGAAGGGACAACGGTAGATCCTTATTCCTGGTGCTGGTGGCTCTCTAAAACCATACACTTGTTGTCCTCTGTCTCTTACCTGTGTCGAGATAATCGAGAATCATGGAGCGTTCGTGTCGCTCCGGAATCGAAGGTCGTCGGTTCGAAACGAGAACGTTAGGTCCTTATTCCTGATCGTTGAGGCACTCTAAAGCTATTAGGCTGTTTTGCTCTCTGATGCCCGTGGACCGAGAGAACGTAGAATATCTGAGCGATCGTGTCGCTCCGGAGTTCGAGCGAGAAAATTCTAAGTCCCCGTTCGTGTCGCTCCGGAGCCCGAGCGAAAAAATTCTAAGTCCCCGTTCGTGTCGCTCCGGAACCGAATGTCGACGGAACGAAGGGACAACGGTAGAACCTTATTCCTGGTGCTCGTGGTTCTCTAAAACCATACACTTGTTGTCCTCTGTCTCTTACCTGTGTCGAGATAATCGAGAATCATGGAGCGTTCGTGTCGCTCCGGAACCGAAAGTCGTCGGTTCGAAACGAGAACGTTAGATCCTTATTCCTGATCGCTGAGGCACTCCAGAACTATTAGGCTGTTTTGCTCTCTGATGCCCGTGGACCGAGAGAACGTAGAATGTCGGAGCGATCGTGTCGCTCCGGAGTTCGAGCGAGAAAATTCTAAGTCCCCGGTCGTGTCGCTCTGGAGCCCGAGCGAAAAAATTCTAAGTCCCCGTTCGTGTCGCTCCGGAACCGAATGTCGACGGAACGAAGGGACACCGGTAGATCCTTATTCCTGGTGCTCGTGGCTCTCTAAAACCATACACTTGTTGTCCTCTGTCTCTTCCCAGTGTCGAGATAATCGAGAATCATGGAGCGTACGTGTCGCTCCGGAACCGAAAGTCGTCGGTTCGAAACGAGAACGTTAGATCCTTATTCCTGATCGTTGAGGCACTCTAAAACTATTAGGCTGTTTTGCTCTGTGATGCCCGTGGACCGAGAGAACGTAGAATATCGGAGCGATCGTGTCGCTCCGGAGTTCGAGCGAAAACATTCTAAGTCACCGTTCGTGTCGCTCCGGAACCGAATGTCGACGGAACGAAGGGACAACGGTAGATCCTTATTCCTGGTGCTCGTGGCTCTCTAAAACCATACACTTGTTGTCCTCTGTCTCTTACCTGTGTCGAGATAATCGAGAATCATGGAGCGCTCGTGTCGCTCCGGAACCGAAAGTCGTCGGTTCGAAACGAGCTCGTTAGAACCTTATTCCTGATCGTTGAGGCACTCTAAAACTATTAGGCTGTTTTGCTCTCTGATGCCCGTGGACCGAGAGGACGTAGAATATCGGAGCGATCGTGTCGCTCCGGAGTTCGGGCGAAAAAATTCTAAGTCCCCGCTCGTGTCGCTCCGGAACCGAATGTCGACGGAACGAAGGGACAACGGTAGATCCTTATTCCTGGTGCTCGTGGTTCTCTAAAACCATACACTTGTTGTCCTCTGTCTCTTACCTGTGTCGAGATAATCGAGAATCATGGAGCGTTCGTGTCGCTCCGGAACCGAAAGTCGTCGGTTCGAAACGAGAACGTTAGATCCTTATTCCTGATCGTGGAGGCACTCTAAAACTATTAGGCTGTTTTGCTCTCTGATGCCCGTGGACTGAGAGGACGTAGAATAACGGAGCGATCGTGTCGCTCCGGAGTTCGAGCGAAAAAATTCTAAGTCCCCGTTCGTGTCGCTCCGGAACCGAATGTCGACGGAACGAAGGGACAACGGTAGATCCTTATTCCTGGTGCTCGTGGCTCTCTAAAAGCATACACTTGTTGTCCTCTGTCTCTTACCTGTGTCGAGATAATCGAGAATCATGCAGCGTTCGTGCCGCTCCGGAACCGAAAGCCATCGGTTCGAAACGAGAACGTTAGATACTTATTCCTGATCGTTGAGGCACTCTAAAACTATTAGGCTGTTTTGCTCTCTGATGCCCGTGGACCGAGAGAACGTAGAATATCGGAGCGATCGTGTCGCTCCGGAGTTCGAGCGAAAACATTCTAAGTCCCCGTTCATGTCGCTCCGGAACCGAATATCGACGGAACGAAGGGACAACGGTAGATCCTTATTCCTGGTGCTGGTGGCTCTCTAAAACCATACACTTGTTGTCCTCTGTCTCTTACCTGTGTCGAGAAAATCGAGAATCATGGAGCGTTCGTGTCGCTCCGGAATCGAAAGTCGTCGGTTCGAAACGAGAACGTTAGATCCTTATTCCTGATCGTTGAGGCACTCTAAAGCTATTAGGCTGTTTTGCTCTCTGATGCCCGTGGACCGAGAGAACGTAGAATATCTGAGCGATCGTGTCGCTCCGGAGTTCGAGCGAGAAAATTCTAAGTCCCCGTCCGTGTCGCTCCGGAGCCCGAGCGAAAAAATTCTAAGTCCCCGTTCGTGTCGCTCCGGAACCGAATGTCGACGGAACGAAGGGACAACGGTAGATCCTTATTCCTGGTGCTCGTGGCTCTCTAAAACCATACACTTGTTGTCCTCTGTCTCTTACCTGTGTCGAGATAATCGAGAATCATGGAGCGTTCGTGTCGCTCCGGAATCGAAAGTCGTCGGTTCGAAACGAGAGCGTTAGTTCCTTATTCCTGATCGTTGAGGCACTCTAAAGCTATTAGGCTGTTTTGCTCTCTGATGCCCGTGGACCGAGAGAACGTAGAATATCTGAGCGATCGTGTCGCTCCGGAGTTCGAGCGAGAAAATTCTAAGTCCCCGTTCGTGTCGCTCCGGAGCCCGAGCGAAAAAATTCTAAGTCCCCGTTCGTGTCGCTCCGGAACCGAATGTCGACGGAACGAAGGGATAACGGTAGATCCTTATTCCTGGTGCTCGTGGCTCTCTAAAACCATACACTTGTTGTCCACTGTCTCTTACCTGTGTCGAGATAATCGAGAATCATGCAGCGTTCGTGTCGCTCCGGAACCGAAAGCCATCGGTTCGAAACGAGAACGTTAGATACTTATTCCTGATCGTTGAGGCACTCTAAAACTATTAGGCTGTTTTGCTCTCTGATGCCCGTGGACCGAGAGAACGTAGAATATCAGAGCGATCGTGTCGCTCCGGAGTTCGAGCGAAAACATTCTAAGTCCCCGTTCATGTCGCTCCGGAACCGAATGTCGACGGAACGAAGGGACAACGGTAGATCCTTATTCCTGGTGCTGGTGGCTCTCTAAAGCCATACACTTGTTGTCCTCTGTCTCTTACCTGTGTCGAGATAATCGAGAATCATGGAGCGTTCGTGTCGCTCCGGAATCGAAGGTCGTCGGTTCGAAACGAGAACGTTAGATCCTTATTCCTGATCGTTGAGGCACTCTAAAGCTATTAGGCTGTTTTGCTCTCTGATGCCCGTGGACCGAGAGAACGTAGAATATCTGAGCGATCGTGTCGCTCCGGAGTTCGAGCGAGAAAATTCTAAGTCCCCGTTCGTGTCGCTCCGGAGCCCGAGCGAAAAAATTCTAAGTCCCCGTTCGTGTCGCTCCGGAACCGAATGTCGACGGAACGAAGGGACAACGGTAGAACCTTATTCCTGGTGCTCGTGGTTCTCTAAAGCCATACACTTGTTGTCCTCTGTCTCTTACCTGTGTCGAGATAATCGAGAATCATGGAGCGTTCGTGTCGCTCCGGAACCGAAAGTCGTCGGTTCGAAACGAGAACGTTAGATCCTTATTCCTGATCGCTGAGGCACTCCAGAACTATGAGGCTGTTTTGCTCTCTGATGCCCGTGGACCGAGAGAACGTAGAATGTCGGAGCGATCGTGTCGCTCCGGAGTTCGAGCGAGTAAATTCTAAGTCCCCGGTCGTGTCGCTCCGGAGCCCGAGCGAAAAAATTCTAAGTGCCCGTTCGTGTCGCTCCGGAACCGAATGTCGACGGAACGAAGGGACACCGGTAGATCCTTATTCCTGGTGCTCGTGGCTCTCTAAAACCATACACTTGTTGTCCTCTGTCTCTTCCCAGTGTCGAGATAATCGAGAATCATGGAGCGTACGTGTCGCTCCGGAACCGAAAGTCGTCGGTTCGAAACGAGAACGTTAGATCCTTATTCCTGACCGTTGAGGCACTCTAAAACTATTAGGCTGTTTTGCTCTGTGATGCCCGTGGACCGAGAGAACGTAGAATGTCGGAGCGATCGTGTCGCTCCGGAGTTCGAGCGAAAACATTCTAAGTCCCCGTTCATGTCGCTCCGGAACCGAATGTCGACGGAACGAAGGGACAACGGTAGATCCTTATTCCTGGTGCTGGTGGCTCTCTAAAACCAGACACTTGTTGTCCTCTGTCTCTTACCTGTGTCGAGATAATCGAGAATCATGGAGCGTTCGTGCCGCTCCGGAATCGAAAGTCGTCGGTTCGAAACGAGAACGTTAGATCCTTATTCCTGATCGTTGAGGCACTCTAAAGCTATTAGGCTGTTTTGCTCTCTGATGCCCGTGGACCGAGAGAACGTAGAATATCTGAGCGATCGTGTCGCTCCGGAGTTCGAGCGAGAAAATTCTAAGTCCCCGTTCGTGTCGCTCCGGAGCCCGAGCGAAAAAATTCTAAGTCCCCGTTCGTGTCGCTCCGGAACCGAATGTCGACGGAACGAAGGGACAACGGTAGATCCTTATTCCTGGTGCTCGTGGCTCTCTAAAACCATACACTTGTTGTCCACTGTCTCTTACCTGTGTCGAGATAATCGAGAATCATGGAGCGTTCGTGTCGCTCCGGAACCGAAAGTCGTCGGTTCGACACGAGAACGTTAGATCCTTATTCCTGATCGTTGATGCACTCTAAAACTATTAGGCTGTTTTGCTCTCTGATGCCCGTGGACCGAGAGAACGTAGAATGTCGGAGCGATCGTGTCGCTCCGGAGTTCGAGCGAGAAAATTCTAAGTCCCCGGTCGTGTCGCTCCGGAGCCCGAGCGAAAAAATTCTAAGTCCCCGTTCGTGTCGCTCCGAAACCGAATGTCGACGGAACGAAGGGACAACTCTAGATCCTTATTCCTGGTGCTCGTGGCTCTCGAAAACCATACACTTGTTGTCCTCTGTCTCTTACCTGTGTCGAGATAATCGAGAATCATGCAGCGTTCGTGTCGCTCCGGAACCGAAAGCCATCGGTTCGAAACGAGAACGTTAGATACTTATTCCTGATCGTTGAGGCACTCTAAAACTATTAGGCTGTTTTGCTCTCTGATGCCCGGGGACCGAGAGAACGTAGAATATCGGAGCGATCGTGTCGCTCCGGAGTTCGAGCGAAAACATTCTAAGTCCCCGTTCATGTCGCTCCGGAACCGAATGTCGACGGAACGAAGGGACAACGGTAGATCCTTATTCCTGGTGCTGGTGGCTCTCTAAAGCCATACACTTGTTGTCCTCTGTCTCTTACCTGTGTCGAGATAATCGAGAATCATGGAGCGTTCGTGTCGCTCCGGAATCGAAGGTCGTCGGTTCGAAACGAGAACGTTAGATCCTTATTCCTGATCGTTGAGGCACTCTAAAGCTATTAGGCTGTTTTGCTCTCTGATGCCCGTGGACCGAGAGAACGTAGAATATCTGAGCGATCGTGTCGCTCCGGAGTTCGAGCGAGAAAATTCTAAGTCCCCGTTCGTGTCGCTCCGGAGCCCGAGCGAAAAAATTCTAAGTCCCCGTTCGTGTCGCTCCGGAACCGAATGTCGACGGAACGAAGGGACAACGGTAGAACCTTATTCCTGGTGCTCGTGGTTCTCTAAAACCATACACTTGTTGTCCTCTGTCTCTTACCTGTGTCGAGATAATCGAGAATCATGGAGCGTTCGTGTCGCTCCGGAACCGAAAGTCGTCGGTTCGAAACGAGAACGTTAGATCCTTATTCCTGATCGCTGAGGCACTCCAGAACTATGAGGCTGTTTTGCTCTCTGATGCCCGTGGACCGAGAGAACGTAGAATGTCGGAGCGATCGTGTCGCTCCGGAGTTCGAGCGAGTAAATTCTAAGTCCCCGGTCGTGTCGCTCCGGAGCCCGAGCGAAAAAATTCTAAGTGCCCGTTCGTGTCGCTCCGGAACCGAATGTCGACGGAACGAAGGGACACCGGTAGATCCTTATTCCTGGTGCTCGTGGCTCTCTAAAACCATACACTTGTTGTCCTCTGTCTCTTCCCAGTGTCGAGATAATCGAGAATCATGGAGCGTTCGTGTCGCTCCGGAACCGAAAGTCGTCGGTTCGACACGAGAACGTTAGATCCTTATTCCTGATCGTTCAGGCACTCTAAAACTATTAGGCTGTTTTGCTCTCTGATGCCCGTGGACAGAGAGAACGTAGAATATCGGAGCGATCGTGTCGCTCCGTAGCCCGAGCGAAAAAATTCTAAGTGCCCGTTCGTGTCGCTCCGGAACCGAATGTCGACGGAACGAAGGGACACCGGTAGATCCTTATTCCTGGTGCTCGTGGCTCTCTAAAACCATACACTTGTTGTCCTCTGTCTCTTCCCAGTGTCGAGATAATCGAGAATCATGGAGCGTTCGTGTCGCTCCGGAACCGAAAGTCGTCGGTTCGACACGAGAACGTTAGATCCTTATTCCTGATCGTTCAGGCACTCTAAAACTATTAGGCTGTTTTGCTCTCTGATGCCCGTGGACAGAGAGAACGTAGAATATCGGAGCGATCGTGTCGCTCCGTAGCCCGAGCGAAAAAATTCTAAGTCCCCGTTCGTGTCGCTCCGGAACCGAATGTCGACGGAACGAAGGGACACCGGTAGATCCTTATTCCTGGTGCTCGTGGCTCTCTAAAACCATACACTTGTTGTCCTCTGTCTCTTCCCAGTGTCGAGATAATCGAGAATCATGGAGCGTACGTGTCGCTCCGGAACCGAAAGTCGTCGGTTCGAAACGAGAACGTTAGATCCTTATTCCTGACCGTTGAGGCACTCTAAAACTATTAGGCTGTTTTGCTCTGTGATGCCCGTGGACCGAGAGAACGTAGAATGTCGGAGCGATCGTGTCGCTCCGGAGTTCGAGCGAAAACATTCTAAGTCCCCGTTCATGTCGCTCCGGAACCGAATGTCGACGGAAGGAAGGGACAACGGTATATCCTTATTCCTGGTGCTCGTGGCTCTCTAAAAGCATACACTTATTGTCCTCTTTCTCTTAGCTGTGTGGAGATAATCGAGAATCATGGAGCGTTCGTGTCGCTCCGGAACCGAAAGGCGTCGGTTCGACACGAGAACGTTAGATCCTTATTCCTGACCGTTGATGCACTCTAAAACTATTAAGCTGTTTTGCTCTCTCATGCCCGTGGACCGAGAGAACGAAGAATATCGGAGCGATCGTGTCGCTCCGGAGTTCGAGCGAAAACATTCTAAGTCCCCGTTCGTGTCGCTCCGGAACCGAATGTCGACGGAACGAAGGGACAACGGTAGATCCTTATTCCTGGTGCTCGTGGCTCTCTAAAAGCATACACTTGTTGTCCTCTGTCTCTTACCTGTGTCGAGATAATCGAGAATCATGCAGCGTTCGTGCCGCTCCGGAACCGAAAGCCATCGGTTCGAAACGAGAACGTTAGATACTTATTCCTGATCGTTGAGGCACTCTAAAACTATTAGGCTGTTTTGCTCTCTGATGCCCGTGGACCGAGAGAACGTAGAATATCGGAGCGATCGTGTCGCTCCGGAGTTCGAGCGAAAACATTCTAAGTCCCCGTTCATGTCGCTCCGGAACCGAATATCGACGGAACGAAGGGACAACGGTAGATCCTTATTCCTGGTGCTGGTGGCTCTCTAAAACCATACACTTGTTGTCCTCTGTCTCTTACCTGTGTCGAGAAAATCGAGAATCATGGAGCGTTCGTGTCGCTCCGGAATCGAAAGTCGTCGGTTCGAAACGAGAACGTTAGATCCTTATTCCTGATCGTTGAGGCACTCTAAAGCTATTAGGCTGTTTTGCTCTCTGATGCCCGTGGACCGAGAGAACGTAGAATATCTGAGCGATCGTGTCGCTCCGGAGTTCGAGCGAGAAAATTCTAAGTCCCCGTCCGTGTCGCTCCGGAGCCCGAGCGAAAAAATTCTAAGTCCCCGTTCGTGTCGCTCCGGAACCGAATGTCGACGGAACGAAGGGACAACGGTAGATCCTTATTCCTGGTGCTCGTGGCTCTCTAAAACCATACACTTGTTGTCCTCTGTCTCTTACCTGTGTCGAGATAATCGAGAATCATGGAGCGTTCGTGTCGCTCCGGAATCGAAAGTCGTCGGTTCGAAACGAGAGCGTTAGTTCCTTATTCCTGATCGTTGAGGCACTCTAAAGCTATTAGGCTGTTTTGCTCTCTGATGCCCGTGGACCGAGAGAACGTAGAATATCTGAGCGATCGTGTCGCTCCGGAGTTCGAGCGAGAAAATTCTAAGTCCCCGTTCGTGTCGCTCCGGAGCCCGAGCGAAAAAATTCTAAGTCCCCGTTCGTGTCGCTCCGGAACCGAATGTCGACGGAACGAAGGGATAACGGTAGATCCTTATTCCTGGTGCTCGTGGCTCTCTAAAACCATACACTTGTTGTCCACTGTCTCTTACCTGTGTCGAGATAATCGAGAATCATGCAGCGTTCGTGTCGCTCCGGAACCGAAAGCCATCGGTTCGAAACGAGAACGTTAGATACTTATTCCTGATCGTTGAGGCACTCTAAAACTATTAGGCTGTTTTGCTCTCTGATGCCCGTGGACCGAGAGAACGTAGAATATCAGAGCGATCGTGTCGCTCCGGAGTTCGAGCGAAAACATTCTAAGTCCCCGTTCATGTCGCTCCGGAACCGAATGTCGACGGAACGAAGGGACAACGGTAGATCCTTATTCCTGGTGCTGGTGGCTCTCTATAGCCATACACTTGTTGTCCTCTGTCTCTTACCTGTGTCGAGATAATCGAGAATCATGGAGCGTTCGTGTCGCTCCGGAATCGAAGGTCGTCGGTTCGAAACGAGAACGTTAGATCCTTATTCCTGATCGTTGAGGCACTCTAAAGCTATTAGGCTGTTTTGCTCTCTGATGCCCGTGGACCGAGAGAACGTAGAATATCTGAGCGATCGTGTCGCTCCGGAGTTCGAGCGAGAAAATTCTAAGTCCCCGTTCGTGTCGCTCCGGAGCCCGAGCGAAAAAATTCTAAGTCCCCGTTCGTGTCGCTCCGGAACCGAATGTCGACGGAACGAAGGGACAACGGTAGAACCTTATTCCTGGTGCTCGTGGTTCTCTAAAGCCATACACTTGTTGTCCTCTGTCTCTTACCTGTGTCGAGATAATCGAGAATCATGGAGCGTTCGTGTCGCTCCGGAACCGAAAGTCGTCGGTTCGAAACGAGAACGTTAGATCCTTATTCCTGATCGCTGAGGCACTCCAGAACTATGAGGCTGTTTTGCTCTCTGATGCCCGTGGACCGAGAGAACGTAGAATGTCGGAGCGATCGTGTCGCTCCGGAGTTCGAGCGAGTAAATTCTAAGTCCCCGGTCGTGTCGCTCCGGAGCCCGAGCGAAAAAATTCTAAGTGCCCGTTCGTGTCGCTCCGGAACCGAATGTCGACGGAACGAAGGGACACCGGTAGATCCTTATTCCTGGTGCTCGTGGCTCTCTAAAACCATACACTTGTTGTCCTCTGTCTCTTCCCAGTGTCGAGATAATCGAGAATCATGGAGCGTACGTGTCGCTCCGGAACCGAAAGTCGTCGGTTCGAAACGAGAACGTTAGATCCTTATTCCTGACCGTTGAGGCACTCTAAAACTATTAGGCTGTTTTGCTCTGTGATGCCCGTGGACCGAGAGAACGTAGAATGTCGGAGCGATCGTGTCGCTCCGGAGTTCGAGCGAAAACATTCTAAGTCCCCGTTCATGTCGCTCCGGAACCGAATGTCGACGGAACGAAGGGACAACGGTAGATCCTTATTCCTGGTGCTGGTGGCTCTCTAAAACCAGACACTTGTTGTCCTCTGTCTCTTACCTGTGTCGAGATAATCGAGAATCATGGAGCGTTCGTGCCGCTCCGGAATCGAAAGTCGTCGGTTCGAAACGAGAACGTTAGATCCTTATTCCTGATCGTTGAGGCACTCTAAAGCTATTAGGCTGTTTTGCTCTCTGATGCCCGTGGACCGAGAGAACGTAGAATATCTGAGCGATCGTGTCGCTCCGGAGTTCGAGCGAGAAAATTCTAAGTCCCCGTTCGTGTCGCTCCGGAGCCCGAGCGAAAAAATTCTAAGTCCCCGTTCGTGTCGCTCCGGAACCGAATGTCGACGGAACGAAGGGACAACGGTAGATCCTTATTCCTGGTGCTCGTGGCTCTCTAAAACCATACACTTGTTGTCCACTGTCTCTTACCTGTGTCGAGATAATCGAGAATCATGGAGCGTTCGTGTCGCTCCGGAACCGAAAGTCGTCGGTGCGAAACGAGAACGTTAGATCCTTATTCCTGATCGCTGAGGCACTCCAGAACTATGAGGCTGTTTTGCTCTCTGATGCCCGTGGACCGAGAGAACGTAGAATGTCGGAGCGATCGTGTCGCTCCGGAGTTCGAGCGAGTAAATTCTAAGTCCCCGGTCGTGTCGCTCCGGAGCCCGAGCGAAAAAATTCTAAGTGCCCGTTCGTGTCGCTCCGGAACCGAATGTCGACGGAACGAAGGGACACCGGTAGATCCTTATTCCTGGTGCTCGTGGCTCTCTAAAACCATACACTTGTTGTCCTCTGTCTCTTCCCAGTGTCGAGATAATCGAGAATCATGGAGCGTTCGTGTCGCTCCGGAACCGAAAGTCGTCGGTTCGACACGAGAACGTTAGATCCTTATTCCTGATCGTTCAGGCACTCTAAAACTATTAGGCTGTTTTGCTCTCTGATGCCCGTGGACAGAGAGAACGTAGAATATCGGAGCGATCGTGTCGCTCCGTAGCCCGAGCGAAAAAATTCTAAGTGCCCGTTCGTGTCGCTCCGGAACCGAATGTCGACGGAACGAAGGGACACCGGTAGATCCTTATTCCTGGTGCTCGTGGCTCTCTAAAACCATACACTTGTTGTCCTCTGTCTCTTCCCAGTGTCGAGATAATCGAGAATCATGGAGCGTTCGTGTCGCTCCGGAACCGAAAGTCGTCGGTTCGACACGAGAACGTTAGATCCTTATTCCTGATCGTTCAGGCACTCTAAAACTATTAGGCTGTTTTGCTCTCTGATGCCCGTGGACAGAGAGAACGTAGAATATCGGAGCGATCGTGTCGCTCCGTAGCCCGAGCGAAAAAATTCTAAGTCCCCGTTCGTGTCGCTCCGGAACCGAATGTCGACGGAACGAAGGGACACCGGTAGATCCTTATTCCTGGTGCTCGTGGCTCTCTAAAACCATACACTTGTTGTCCTCTGTCTCTTCCCAGTGTCGAGATAATCGAGAATCATGGAGCGTACGTGTCGCTCCGGAACCGAAAGTCGTCGGTTCGAAACGAGAACGTTAGATCCTTATTCCTGACCGTTGAGGCACTCTAAAACTATTAGGCTGTTTTGCTCTGTGATGCCCGTGGAACGAGAGAACGTAGAATGTCGGAGCGATCGTGTCGCTCCGGAGTTCGAGCGAAAACATTCTAAGTCCCCGTTCATGTCGCTCCGGAACCGAATGTCGACGGAAGGAAGGGACAACGGTATATCCTTATTCCTGGTGCTCGTGGCTCTCTAAAAGCATACACTTATTGTCCTCTTTCTCTTAGCTGTGTGGAGATAATCGAGAATCATGGAGCGTTCGTGTCGCTCCGGAACCGAAAGGCGTCGGTTCGACACGAGAACGTTAGATCCTTATTCCTGACCGTTGATGCACTCTAAAACTATTAAGCTGTTTTGCTCTCTCATGCCCGTGGACCGAGAGAACGAAGAATATCGGAGCGATCGTGTCGCTCCGGAGTTCGAGCGAAAACATTCTAAGTCCCCGTTCGTGTCGCTCCGGAACCGAATGTCGACGGAACGAAGGGACAACGGTAGATCCTTATTCCTGGTGCTCGTGGCTCTCTAAAAGCATACACTTGTTGTCCTCTGTCTCTTACCTGTGTCGAGATAATCGAGAATCATGCAGCGTTCGTGCCGCTCCGGAACCGAAAGCCATCGGTTCGAAACGAGAACGTTAGATACTTATTCCTGATCGTTGAGGCACTCTAAAACTATTAGGCTGTTTTGCTCTCTGATGCCCGTGGACCGAGAGAACGTAGAATATCGGAGCGATCGTGTCGCTCCGGAGTTCGAGCGAAAACATTCTAAGTCCCCGTTCATGTCGCTCCGGAACCGAATATCGACGGAACGAAGGGACAACGGTAGATCCTTATTCCTGGTGCTGGTGGCTCTCTAAAACCATACACTTGTTGTCCTCTGTCTCTTACCTGTGTCGAGAAAATCGAGAATCATGGAGCGTTCGTGTCGCTCCGGAATCGAAAGTCGTCGGTTCGAAACGAGAACGTTAGATCCTTATTCCTGATCGTTGAGGCACTCTAAAGCTATTAGGCTGTTTTGCTCTCTGATGCCCGTGGACCGAGAGAACGTAGAATATCTGAGCGATCGTGTCGCTCCGGAGTTCGAGCGAGAAAATTCTAAGTCCCCGTCCGTGTCGCTCCGGAGCCCGAGCGAAAAAATTCTAAGTCCCCGTTCGTGTCGCTCCGGAACCGAATGTCGACGGAACGAAGGGACAACGGTAGATCCTTATTCCTGGTGCTCGTGGCTCTCTAAAACCATACACTTGTTGTCCTCTGTCTCTTACCTGTGTCGAGATAATCGAGAATCATGGAGCGTTCGTGTCGCTCCGGAATCGAAAGTCGTCGGTTCGAAACGAGAGCGTTAGTTCCTTATTCCTGATCGTTGAGGCACTCTAAAGCTATTAGGCTGTTTTGCTCTCTGATGCCCGTGGACCGAGAGAACGTAGAATATCTGAGCGATCGTGTCGCTCCGGAGTTCGAGCGAGAAAATTCTAAGTCCCCGTTCGTGTCGCTCCGGAGCCCGAGCGAAAAAATTCTAAGTCCCCGTTCGTGTCGCTCCGGAACCGAATGTCGACGGAACGAAGGGATAACGGTAGATCCTTATTCCTGGTGCTCGTGGCTCTCTAAAACCATACACTTGTTGTCCACTGTCTCTTACCTGTGTCGAGATAATCGAGAATCATGCAGCGTTCGTGTCGCTCCGGAACCGAAAGCCATCGGTTCGAAACGAGAACGTTAGATACTTATTCCTGATCGTTGAGGCACTCTAAAACTATTAGGCTGTTTTGCTCTCTGATGCCCGTGGACCGAGAGAACGTAGAATATCAGAGCGATCGTGTCGCTCCGGAGTTCGAGCGAAAACATTCTAAGTCCCCGTTCATGTCGCTCCGGAACCGAATGTCGACGGAACGAAGGGACAACGGTAGATCCTTATTCCTGGTGCTGGTGGCTCTCTATAGCCATACACTTGTTGTCCTCTGTCTCTTACCTGTGTCGAGATAATCGAGAATCATGGAGCGTTCGTGTCGCTCCGGAATCGAAGGTCGTCGGTTCGAAACGAGAACGTTAGATCCTTATTCCTGATCGTTGAGGCACTCTAAAGCTATTAGGCTGTTTTGCTCTCTGATGCCCGTGGACCGAGAGAACGTAGAATATCTGAGCGATCGTGTCGCTCCGGAGTTCGAGCGAGAAAATTCTAAGTCCCCGTTCGTGTCGCTCCGGAGCCCGAGCGAAAAAATTCTAAGTCCCCGTTCGTGTCGCTCCGGAACCGAATGTCGACGGAACGAAGGGACAACGGTAGAACCTTATTCCTGGTGCTCGTGGTTCTCTAAAGCCATACACTTGTTGTCCTCTGTCTCTTACCTGTGTCGAGATAATCGAGAATCATGGAGCGTTCGTGTCGCTCCGGAACCGAAAGTCGTCGGTTCGAAACGAGAACGTTAGATCCTTATTCCTGATCGCTGAGGCACTCCAGAACTATGAGGCTGTTTTGCTCTCTGATGCCCGTGGACCGAGAGAACGTAGAATGTCGGAGCGATCGTGTCGCTCCGGAGTTCGAGCGAGTAAATTCTAAGTCCCCGGTCGTGTCGCTCCGGAGCCCGAGCGAAAAAATTCTAAGTGCCCGTTCGTGTCGCTCCGGAACCGAATGTCGACGGAACGAAGGGACACCGGTAGATCCTTATTCCTGGTGCTCGTGGCTCTCTAAAACCATACACTTGTTGTCCTCTGTCTCTTCCCAGTGTCGAGATAATCGAGAATCATGGAGCGTACGTGTCGCTCCGGAACCGAAAGTCGTCGGTTCGAAACGAGAACGTTAGATCCTTATTCCTGACCGTTGAGGCACTCTAAAACTATTAGGCTGTTTTGCTCTGTGATGCCCGTGGACCGAGAGAACGTAGAATGTCGGAGCGATCGTGTCGCTCCGGAGTTCGAGCGAAAACATTCTAAGTCCCCGTTCATGTCGCTCCGGAACCGAATGTCGACGGAACGAAGGGACAACGGTAGATCCTTATTCCTGGTGCTGGTGGCTCTCTAAAACCAGACACTTGTTGTCCTCTGTCTCTTACCTGTGTCGAGATAATCGAGAATCATGGAGCGTTCGTGCCGCTCCGGAATCGAAAGTCGTCGGTTCGAAACGAGAACGTTAGATCCTTATTCCTGATCGTTGAGGCACTCTAAAGCTATTAGGCTGTTTTGCTCTCTGATGCCCGTGGACCGAGAGAACGTAGAATATCTGAGCGATCGTGTCGCTCCGGAGTTCGAGCGAGAAAATTCTAAGTCCCCGTTCGTGTCGCTCCGGAGCCCGAGCGAAAAAATTCTAAGTCCCCGTTCGTGTCGCTCCGGAACCGAATGTCGACGGAACGAAGGGACAACGGTAGATCCTTATTCCTGGTGCTCGTGGCTCTCTAAAACCATACACTTGTTGTCCACTGTCTCTTACCTGTGTCGAGATAATCGAGAATCATGGAGCGTTCGTGTCGCTCCGGAACCGAAAGTCGTCGGTTCGACACGAGAACGTTAGATCCTTATTCCTGATCGTTGATGCACTCTAAAACTATTAGGCTGTTTTGCTCTCTGATGCCCGTGGACCGAGAGAACGTAGAATGTCGGAGCGATCGTGTCGCTCCGGAGTTCGAGCGAGAAAATTCTAAGTCCCCGGTCGTGTCGCTCCGGAGCCCGAGCGAAAAAATTCTAAGTCCCCGTTCGTGTCGCTCCGAAACCGAATGTCGACGGAACGAAGGGACAACTCTAGATCCTTATTCCTGGTGCTCGTGGCTCTCGAAAACCATACACTTGTTGTCCTCTGTCTCTTACCTGTGTCGAGATAATCGAGAATCATGCAGCGTTCGTGTCGCTCCGGAACCGAAAGCCATCGGTTCGAAACGAGAACGTTAGATACTTATTCCTGATCGTTGAGGCACTCTAAAACTATTAGGCTGTTTTGCTCTCTGATGCCCGGGGACCGAGAGAACGTAGAATATCGGAGCGATCGTGTCGCTCCGGAGTTCGAGCGAAAACATTCTAAGTCCCCGTTCATGTCGCTCCGGAACCGAATGTCGACGGAACGAAGGGACAACGGTAGATCCTTATTCCTGGTGCTGGTGGCTCTCTAAAGCCATACACTTGTTGTCCTCTGTCTCTTACCTGTGTCGAGATAATCGAGAATCATGGAGCGTTCGTGTCGCTCCGGAATCGAAGGTCGTCGGTTCGAAACGAGAACGTTAGATCCTTATTCCTGATCGTTGAGGCACTCTAAAGCTATTAGGCTGTTTTGCTCTCTGATGCCCGTGGACCGAGAGAACGTAGAATATCTGAGCGATCGTGTCGCTCCGGAGTTCGAGCGAGAAAATTCTAAGTCCCCGTTCGTGTCGCTCCGGAGCCCGAGCGAAAAAATTCTAAGTCCCCGTTCGTGTCGCTCCGGAACCGAATGTCGACGGAACGAAGGGACAACGGTAGAACCTTATTCCTGGTGCTCGTGGTTCTCTAAAACCATACACTTGTTGTCCTCTGTCTCTTACCTGTGTCGAGATAATCGAGAATCATGGAGCGTTCGTGTCGCTCCGGAACCGAAAGTCGTCGGTTCGAAACGAGAACGTTAGCTCCTTATTCCTGATCGCTGAGGCACTCCAGAACTATGAGGCTGTTTTGGTCTCTGATGCCCGTGGACCGAGAGAACGTAGAATGTCGGAGCGATCGTGTCGCTCCGGAGTTCGAGCGAGTAAATTCTAAGTCCCCGGTCGTGTCGCTCCGGAGCCCGAGCGAAAAAATTCTAAGTGCCCGTTCGTGTCGCTCCGGAACCGAATGTCGACGGAACGAAGGGACACCGGTAGATCCTTATTCCTGGTGCTCGTGGCTCTCTAAAACCATACACTTGTTGTCCTCTGTCTCTTCCCAGTGTCGAGATAATCGAGAATCATGGAGCGTTCGTGTCGCTCCGGAACCGAAAGTCGTCGGTTCGACACGAGAACGTTAGATCCTTATTCCTGATCGTTCAGGCACTCTAAAACTATTAGGCTGTTTTGCTCTCTGATGCCCGTGGACAGAGAGAACGTAGAATATCGGAGCGATCGTGTCGCTCCGTAGCCCGAGCGAAAAAATTCTAAGTCCCCGTTCGTGTCGCTCCGGAACCGAATGTCGACGGAACGAAGGGACACCGGTAGATCCTTATTCCTGGTGCTCGTGGCTCTCTAAAACCATACACTTGTTGTCCTCTGTCTCTTCCCAGTGTCGAGATAATCGAGAATCATGGAGCGTACGTGTCGCTCCGGAACCGAAAGTCGTCGGTTCGAAACGAGAACGTTAGATCCTTATTCCTGACCGTTGAGGCACTCTAAAACTATTAGGCTGTTTTGCTCTGTGATGCCCGTGGAACGAGAGAACGTAGAATGTCGGAGCGATCGTGTCGCTCCGGAGTTCGAGCGAAAACATTCTAAGTCCCCGTTCATGTCGCTCCGGAACCGAATGTCGACGGAAGGAAGGGACAACGGTATATCCTTATTCCTGGTGCTCGTGGCTCTCTAAAAGCATACACTTATTGTCCTCTTTCTCTTAGCTGTGTGGAGATAATCGAGAATCATGGAGCGTTCGTGTCGCTCCGGAACCGAAAGGCGTCGGTTCGACACGAGAACGTTAGATCCTTATTCCTGACCGTTGATGCACTCTAAAACTATTAAGCTGTTTTGCTCTCTCATGCCCGTGGACCGAGAGAACGAAGAATATCGGAGCGATCGTGTCGCTCCGGAGTTCGAGCGAAAACATTCTAAGTCCCCGTTCGTGTCGCTCCGGAACCGAATGTCGACGGAACGAAGGGACAACGGTAGATCCTTATTCCTGGTGCTCGTGGCTCTCTAAAAGCATACACTTGTTGTCCTCTGTCTCTTACCTGTGTCGAGATAATCGAGAATCATGCAGCGTTCGTGTCGCTCCGGAACCGAAAGCCATCGGTTCGAAACGAGAACGTTAGATACTTATTCCTGATCGTTGAGGCACTCTAAAACTATTAGGCTGTTTTGCTCTCTGATGCCCGTGGACCGAGAGAACGTAGAATATCGGAGCGATCGTGTCGCTCCGGAGTTCGAGCGAAAACATTCTAAGTCCCCGTTCATGTCGCTCCGGAACCGAATATCGACGGAACGAAGGGACAACGGTAGATCCTTATTCCTGGTGCTGGTGGCTCTCTAAAACCATACACTTGTTGTCCTCTGTCTCTTACCTGTGTCGAGATAATCGAGAATCATGGAGCGTTCGTGTCGCTCCGGAATCGAAAGTCGTCGGTTCGAAACGAGAACGTTAGATCCTTATTCCTGATCGTTGAGGCACTCTAAAGCTATTAGGCTGTTTTGCTCTCTGATGCCCGTGGACCGAGAGAACGTAGAATATCTGAGCGATCGTGTCGCTCCGGAGTTCGAGCGAGAAAATTCTAAGTCCCCGTTCGTGTCGCTCCGGAACCGAATGTCGACGGAACGAAGGGACAACGGTAGATCCTTATTCCTGGTGCTCGTGGCTCTCTAAAACCATACACTTGTTGTCCACTGTCTCTTACCTGTGTCGAGATAATCGAGAATCATGGAGCGTTCGTGTCGCGCCGGAACCGAAAGTCGTCGGTTCGACACGAGAACGTTAGATCCTTATTCCTGATCGTTGATGCACTCTAAAACTATTAGGCTGTTTTGCTCTCTGATGCCCGTGGACCGAGAGAACGTAGAATGTCGGAGCGATCGTGTCGCTCCGGAGTTCGAGCGAAAACATTCTAAGTCCCCGTTCATGTCGCTCCGGAACCGAATGTCGACGGAACGAAGGGACAACGGTAGATCCTTATTCCTGGTGCTGGTGGCTCTATAAAGCCATACACTTGTTGTCCTCTGTCTCTTACCTGTGTCGAGATAATCGAGAATCATGGAGCGTTCGTGTCGCTCCGGAATCGAAGGTCGTCGGTTCGAAACGAGAACGTTAGATCCTTATTCCTGATCGTTGAGGCACTCTAAAGCTATTAGGCTGTTTTGCTCTCTGATGCCCGAGGACCGAGAGAACGTAGAATATCTGAGCGATCGTGTCGCTCCGGAGTTCGAGCCAGAAAATTCTAAGTCCCCGTTCGTGTCGCTCCGGAGCCCGAGCGAAAAAATTCTAAGTCCCCGTTCGTGTCGCTCCGGAACCGAATGTCGACGGAACGAAGGGACAACGGTAGAACCTTATTCCTGGTGCTCGTGGTTCTCTAAAACCATACACTTGTTGTCCTCTGTCTCTTACCTGTGTCGAGATAATCGAGAATCATGGAGCGTTCGTGTCGCTCCGGAACCGAAAGTCGTCGGTTCGAAACGAGAACGTTAGATCCTTATTCCTGATCGCTGAGGCACTCCAGAACTATGAGGCTGTTTTGCTCTCTGATGCCCGTGGACCGAGAGAACGTAGAATGTCGGAGCGATCGTGTCGCTCCGGAGTTCGAGCGAGTAAATTCTAAGTCCCCGGTCGTGTCGCTCCGGAGCCCGAGCGAAAAAATTCTAAGTGCCCGTTCGTGTCGCTCCGGAACCGAATGTCGACGGAACGAAGGGACACCGGTAGATCCTTATTCCTGGTGCTCGTGGCTCTCTAAAACCATACACTTGTTGTCCTCTGTCTCTTCCCAGTGTCGAGATAATCGAGAATCATGGAGCGTTCGTGTCGCTCCGGAACCGAAAGTCGTCGGTTCGACACGAGAACGTTAGATCCTTATTCCTGATCGTTCAGGCACTCTAAAACTATTAGGCTGTTTTGCTCTCTGATGCCCGTGGACAGTGAGAACGTAGAATATCGGAGCGATCGTGTCGCTCCGTAGCCCGAGCGAAAAAATTCTAAGTCCCCGTTCGTGTCGCTCCGGAACCGAATGTCGACGGAACGAAGGGACACCGGTAGATCCTTATTCCTGGTGCTCGTGGCTCTCTAAAACCATACACTTGTTGTCCTCTGTCTCTTCCCAGTGTCGAGATAATCGAGAATCATGGAGCGTACGTGTCGCTCCGGAACCGAAAGTCGTCGGTTCGAAACGAGAACGTTAGATCCTTATTCCTGACCGTTGAAGCACTCTAAAACTATTAGGCTGTTTTGCTCTGTGATGCCCGTGGACCGAGAGAACGTAGAATGTCGGAGCGATCGTGTCGCTCCGGAGTTCGAGCGAAAACATTCTAAGTCCCCGTTCATGTCGCTCCGGAACCGAATGTCGACGGAAGGAAGGGACAACGGTATATCCTTATTCCTGGTGCTCGTGGCTCTCTAAAAGCATACACTTATTGTCCTCTTTCTCTTAGCTGTGTGGAGATAATCGAGAATCATGGAGCGTTCGTGTCGCTCCGGAACCGAAAGGCGTCGGTTCGACACGAGAACGTTAGATCCTTATTCCTGACCGTTGATGCACTCTAAAACTATTAAGCTGTTTTGCTCTCTCATGCCCGTGGACCGAGAGAACGAAGAATATCGGAGCGATCGTGTCGCTCCGGAGTTCGAGCGAAAACATTCTAAGTCCCCGTTCGTGTCGCTCCGGAACCGAATGTCGACGGAACGAAGGGACAACGGTAGATCCTTATTCCTGGTGCTCGTGGCTCTCTAAAAGCATACACTTGTTGTCCTCTGTCTCTTACCTGTGTCGAGATAATCGAGAATCATGCAGCGTTCGTGTCGCTCCGGAACCGAAAGCCATCGGTTCGAAACGAGAAAGTTAGATACTTATTCCTGATCGTTGAGGCACTCTAAAACTATTAGGCTGTTTTGCTCTCTGATGCCCGTGGACCGAGAGAACGTAGAATATCGGAGCGATCGTGTCGCTCCGGAGTTCGAGCGAAAACATTCTAAGTCCCCGTTCATGTCGCTCCGGAACCGAATATCGACGGAACGAAGGGACAACGGTAGATCCTTATTCCTGGTGCTGGTGGCTCTCTAAAACCATACACTTGTTGTCCTCTGTCTCTTACCTGTGTCGAGATAATCGAGAATCATGGAGCGTTCGTGTCGCTCCGGAATCGAAAGTCGTCGGTTCGAAACGAGAACGTTAGATCCTTATTCCTGTTCGTTGAGGCACTCTAAAGCTATTAGGCTGTTTTGCTCTCTGATGCCCGTGGACCGAGAGAACGTAGAATATCTGAGCGATCGTGTCGCTCCGGAGTTCGAGCGAGAAAATTCTAAGTCCCCGTTCGTGTCGCTCCGGAACCGAATGTCGACGGAACGAAGGGACAACGGTAGATCCTTATTCCTGGTGCTCGTGGCTCTCTAAAACCATACACTTGTTGTCCACTGTCTCTTACCTGTGTCGAGATAATCGAGAATCATGGAGCGTTCGTGTCGCTCCGGAACCGAAAGTCGTCGGTTCGACACGAGAACGTTAGATCCTTATTCCTGATCGTTGATGCACTCTAAAACTATTAGGCTGTTTTGCTCTCTGATGCCCGTGGACCGAGAGAACGTAGAATGTCGGAGCGATCGTGTCGCTCCGGAGTTCGAGCGAGAAAATTCTAAGTCCCCGGTCGTGTCGCTCCGGAGCCCGAGCGAAAAAATTCTAAGTCCCCGTTCGTGTCGCTCCGAAACCGAATGTCGACGGAACGAAGGGACAACGCTAGATCCTTATTCCTGGTGCTCGTGGCTCTCGAAAACCATACACTTGTTGTCCTCTGTCTCTGACCTGTGTCGAGATAATCGAGAATCATGCAGCGTTCGTGTCGCTCCGGAACCGAAAGCCATCGGTTCGAAACGAGAACGTTAGATACTTATTCCTGATCGTTGAGGCACTCTAAAACTATTAGGCTGTTTTGCTCTCTGATGCCCGTGGACCGAGAGAACGTAGAATATCGGAGCGATCGTGTCGCTCCGGAGTTCGAGCGAAAACATTCTAAGTCCCCGTTCATGTCGCTCCGGAACCGAATGTCGACGGAACGAAGGGACAACGGTAGATCCTTATTCCTGGTGCTGGTGGCTCTCTAAAGCCATACACTTGTTGTCCTCTGTCTCTTACCTGTGTCGAGATAATCGAGAATCATGGAGCGTTCGTGTCGCTCCGGAATCGAAGGTCGTCGGTTCGAAACGAGAACGTTAGATCCTTATTCCTGATCGTTGAGGCACTCTAAAGCTATTAGGCTGTTTTGCTCTCTGATGCCCGTGGACCGAGAGAACGTAGAATATCTGAGCGATCGTGTCGCTCCGGAGTTCGAGCGAGAAAATTCTAAGTCCCCGTTCGTGTCGCTCCGGAGCCCGAGCGAAAAAATTCTAAGTCCCCGTTCGTGTCGCTCCGGAACCGAATGTCGACGGAACGAAGGGACAACGGTAGATCCTTATTCCTGGTGCTCGTGGTTCTCTAAAACCATACACTTGTTGTCCTCTGTCTCTTACCTGTGTCGAGATAATCGAGAATCATGGAGCGTTCGTGTCGCTCCGGAACCGAAAGTCGTCGGTTCGAAACGAGCTCGTTAGAACCTTATTGCTGATCGTTCAGGCACTCTAAAACTATTAGGCTGTTTTGCTCTCTGATGCCCGTGGACCGAGAGGACGTAGAATATCGGAGCGATCGTGTCGCTCCGGAGTTCGAGCGAAAAAATTCTAAGTCCCCGTTCGTGTCGCTCCGGAGCCCGAGCGAAAAAATTCTAAGTCCCCGTTCGTGTCGCTCCGGAACCGAATGTCGACGGAACGAAGGGACAACGGTAGATCCTTATTCCTGGTGCTCGTGGCTCTCTAAAACCATACACTTGTTGTCCTCTGTCTCTTACCTGTGTCGAGATAATCGAGAATCATGGAGCGTTCGTGTCGCTCCGGAATCGAAAGTCGTCGGTTCGAAACGAGAACGTTAGATCCTTATTCCTGATCGTTGAGGCACTCTAAAGCTATTCGGCTGTTTTGCTCTCTGATGCCCGTGGACCGAGAGAACGTAGAATATCTGAGCGATCGTGTCGCTCCGGAGTTCGAGCGAGAAAATTCTAAGTCCCCGTCCGTGTCGCTCCGGAGCCCGAGCGAAAAAATTCTAAGTCCCCGTTCGTGTCGCTGCGGAACCGAATGTCGACGGAACGAAGGGACAACGCTAGATCCTTATTCCTGGTGCTCGTGGCTCTCGAAAACCATACACTTGTTGTCCTCTGTCTCTGACCTGTGTCGAGATAATCGAGAATCATGCAGCGTTCGTGTCGCTCCGGAACCGAAAGCCATCGTTTCGAAACGAGAACGTTAGATACTTATTCCTGATCGTTGAGGCACTCTAAAACTATTAGGCTGTTTTGCTCTCTGATGCCCGTGGACCGAGAGAACGTAGAATATCGGAGCGATCGTGTCGCTCCGGAGTTCGAGCGAAAACATTCTAAGTCCCCGTTCATGTCGCTCCGGAACCGAATGTCGACGGAACGAAGGGACAACGGTAGATCCTTATTCCTGGTGCTGGTGGCTCTCTAAAGCCATACACTTGTTGTCCTCTGTCTCTTACCTGTGTCGAGATAATCGAGAATCATGGAGCGTTCGTGTCGCTCCGGAATCGAAGGTCGTCGGTTCGAAACGAGAACGTTAGATCCTTATTCCTGATCGTTGAGGCACTCTAAAGCTATTAGGCTGTTTTGCTCTCTGATGCCCGTGGACCGAGAGAACGTAGAATATCTGAGCGATCGTGTCGCTCCGGAGTTCGAGCGAGAAAATTCTAAGTCCCCGTTCGTGTCGCTCCGGAGCCCGAGCGAAAAAATTCTAAGTCCCCGTTCGTGTCGCTCCGGAACCGAATGTCGACGGAACGAAGGGACAACGGTAGAACCTTATTCCTGGTGCTCGTGGTTCTCTAAAACCATACACTTGTTGTCCTCTGTCTCTTACCTGTGTCGAGATAATCGAGAATCATGGAGCGTTCGTGTCGCTCCGGAACCGAAAGTCGTCGGTTCGAAACGAGAACGTTAGATCCTTATTCCTGATCGCTGAGGCACTCCAGAACTATGAGGCTGTTTTGCTCTCTGATGCCCGTGGACCGAGAGAACGTAGAATGTCGGAGCGATCGTGTCGCTCCGGAGTTCGAGCGAGTAAATTCTAAGTCCCCGGTCGTGTCGCTCCGGAGCCCGAGCGAAAAAATTCTAAGTGCCCGTTCGTGTCGCTCCGGAACCGAATGTCGACGGAACGAAGGGACACCGGTAGATCCTTATTCCTGGTGCTCGTGGCTCTCTAAAACCATACACTTGTTGTCCTCTGTCTCTTCCCAGTGTCGAGATAATCGAGAATCATGGAGCGTTCGTGTCGCTCCGGAACCGAAAGTCGTCGGTTCGACACGAGAACGTTAGATCCTTATTCCTGATCGTTCAGGCACTCTAAAACTATTAGGCTGTTTTGCACTCTGATGCCCGTGGACAGAGAGAACGTAGAATATCGGAGCGATCGTGTCGCTCCGTAGCCCGAGCGAAAAAATTCTAAGTCCCCGTTCGTGTCGCTCCGGAACCGAATGTCGACGGAACGAAGGGACACCGGTAGATCCTTATTCCTGGTGCTCGTGGCTCTCTAAAACCATACACTTGTTGTCCTCTGTCTCTTCCCAGTGTCGAGATAATCGAGAATCATGGAGCGTACGTGTCGCTCCGGAACCGAAAGTCGTCGGTTCGAAACGAGAACGTTAGATCCTTATTCCTGACCGTTGAAGCACTCTAAAACTATTAGGCTGTTTTGCTCTGTGATGCCCGTGGACCGAGAGAACGTAGAATGTCGGAGCGATCGTGTCGCTCCGGAGTTCGAGCGAAAACATTCTAAGTCCCCGTTCATGTCGCTCCGGAACCGAATGTCGACGGAAGGAAGGGACAACGGTATATCCTTATTCCTGGTGCTCGTGGCTCTCTAAAACCATACACTTGTTGTCCACTGTCTCTTACCTGTGTCGAGATAATCGAGAATCATGGAGCGTTCGTGTCGCTCCGGAACCGAAAGTCGTCGGTTCGACACGAGAACGTTAGATCCTTATTCCTGATCGTTGATGCACTCTAAAACTATTAGGCTGTTTTGCTCTCTGATGCCCGTGGACCGAGAGAACGTAGAATGTCGGAGCGATCGTGTCGCTCCGGAGTTCGAGCGAGAAAATTCTAAGTCCCCGGTCGTGTCGCTCCGGAGCCCGAGCGAAAAAATTCTAAGTCCCCGTTCGTGTCGCTCCGAAACCGAATGTCGACGGAACGAAGGGACAACGCTAGATCCTTATTCCTGGTGCTCGTGGCTCTCGAAAACCATACACTTGTTGTCCTCTGTCTCTGACCTGTGTCGAGATAATCGAGAATCATGCAGCGTTCGTGTCGCTCCGGAACCGAAAGCCATCGGTTCGAAACGAGAACGTTAGATACTTATTCCTGATCGTTGAGGCACTCTAAAACTATTAGGCTGTTTTGCTCTCTGATGCCCGTGGACCGAGAGAACGTAGAATATCGGAGCGATCGTGTCGCTCCGGAGTTCGAGCGAAAACATTCTAAGTCCCCGTTCATGTCGCTCCGGAACCGAATGTCGACGGAACGAAGGGACAACGGTAGATCCTTATTCCTGGTGCTGGTGGCTCTCTAAAGCCATACACTTGTTGTCCTCTGTCTCTTACCTGTGTCGAGATAATCGAGAATCATGGAGCGTTCGTGTCGCTCCGGAATCGAAGGTCGTCGGTTCGAAACGAGAACGTTAGATCCTTATTCCTGATCGTTGAGGCACTCTAAAGCTATTAGGCTGTTTTGCTCTCTGATGCCCGTGGACCGAGAGAACGTAGAATATCTGAGCGATCGTGTCGCTCCGGAGTTCGAGCGAGAAAATTCTAAGTCCCCGTTCGTGTCGCTCCGGAGCCCGAGCGAAAAAATTCTAAGTCCCCGTTCGTGTCGCTCCGGAACCGAATGTCGACGGAACGAAGGGACAACGGTAGATCCTTATTCCTGGTGCTCGTGGTTCTCTAAAACCATACACTTGTTGTCCTCTGTCTCTTACCTGTGTCGAGATAATCGAGAATCATGGAGCGTTCGTGTCGCTCCGGAACCGAAAGTCGTCGGTTCGAAACGAGCTCGTTAGAACCTTATTGCTGATCGTTGAGGCACTCTAAAACTATTAGGCTGTTTTGCTCTCTGATGCCCGTGGACCGAGAGGACGTAGAATATCGGAGCGATCGTGTCGCTCCGGAGTTCGAGCGAAAAAATTCTAAGTCCCCGTTCGTGTCGCTCCGGAGCCCGAGCGAAAAAATTCTAAGTCCCCGTTCGTGTCGCTCCGGAACCGAATGTCGACGGAACGAAGGGACAACGGTAGATCCTTATTCCTGGTGCTCGTGGCTCTCTAAAACCATACACTTGAAGTCCTCTGTCTCTTACCTGTGTCGAGATAATCGAGAATCATGGAGCGTTCGTGTCGCTCCGGAATCGAAAGTCGTCGGTTCGAAACGAGAACGTTAGATCCTTATTCCTGATCGTTGAGGCACTCTAAAGCTATTCGGCTGTTTTGCTCTCTGATGCCCGTGGACCGAGAGAACGTAGAATATCTGAGCGATCGTGTCGCTCCGGAGTTCGAGCGAGAAAATTCTAAGTCCCCGTCCGTGTCGCTCCGGAGCCCGAGCGAAAAAATTCTAAGTCCCCGTTCGTGTCGCTGCGGAACCGAATGTCGACGGAACGAAGGGACAACGGTAGATCCTTATTCCTGGTGCTCGTGGTTCTCTAAAACGATACACTTGTTGTCCTCTGTCTCTTACCTGTGTCGAGATAATCGAGAATCATGGAGCGTTCGTGTCGCTCCGGAACCGAAAGTCGTCGGTTCGAAACGAGAACGTTAGATCCTTATTCCTGATCGTTGAAGCACTCTAAAACTATTAGGCAGTTTTACTCTCTGATGCCCGTGGACCGAGAGGACGTAGAATATCGGAGCGATCGTGTCGCTCCGGAGTTCGAGCGAAAAAATTCTAAGTCCCCGCTCGTGTCGCTCCGGAACCGAATGTCGACGGAACGAAGGGACAACGGTAGATCCTTATTCCTGGTGCTCGTGGTTCTCTAAAACCATACACTTGTTGTCCTCTGTCTCTTACCTGTGTCGAGATAATCGAGAATTATGGAGCGTTCGTGTCGCTCCGGAACCGATAGTCGTCGGTTCGAAACGAGAACGTTAGATCCTTATTCCTGATCGTGGAGGCACTCTAAAACTATTAGGCTGTTTTGCTCTCTGATGCCCGTGGACCGAGAGGACGTAGAATAGCGGAGCGATCGTGTCGCTCCGGAGTTCGAGCGAAAAAATTCTAAGTCCCCGTTCGTGTCGCTCCGGAGCCCGAGCGAAAAAATTCTAAGTCCCCGTTCGTGTCGCTCCGGAACCGAATGTCGACGGAACGAAGGGACAACGGTAGATCCTTATTCCTGGTGCTCGTGGCTCTCTAAAACCATACACTTGTTGTCCTCTGTCTCTTACCTGTGTCGAGATAATCGAGAATCATGGAGCGTTCGTGTCGCTCCGGAATCGAAAGTCGTCGGTTCGAAACGAGAACGTTAGATCCTTATTCCTGATCGTTGAAGCACTCTAAAACTATTAGGCAGTTTTACTCTCTGATGCCCGTGGACCGAGAGGACGTAGAATAGCGGAGCGATCGTGTCGCTCCGGAGTTCGAGCGAAAAAATTCTAAGTCCCCGTTCGTGTCGCTCCGGAGCCCGAGCGAAAAAATTCTAAGTCCCCGTTCGTGTCGCTCCGGAACCGAATGTCGACGGAACGAAGGGACAACGGTAGATCCTTATTCCTGGTGCTCGTGGCTCTCTAAAACCATACACTTGTTGTCCTCTGTCTCTTACCTGTGTCGAGATAATCGAGAATCATGGAGCGTTCGTGTCGCTCCGGAATCGAAAGTCGTCGGTTCGAAACGAGAACGTTAGATCCTTATTCCTGATCGTTGAGGCACTCTAAAGCTATTAGGCTGTTTTGCTCTCTGATGCCCGTGGACCGAGAGAACGTAGAATATCTGAGCGATCGTGTCGCCCCGGAGTTCGAGCGAGAAAATTCTAAGTCCCCGTTCGTGTCGCTCCGGAGCCCGAGCGAAAAAATTCTAAGTCCACGTTCGTGTCGCTCCGGAACCGAATGTCGACGGAACGAAGGGACAACGGTAGATCCTTATTCCTGGTGCTCGTGGCTCTCTAAAACCATACACTTGTTGTCCTCTGTCTCTTACCTGTGTCGAGATAATCGAGAATCATGGAGCGCTCGTGTCGCTCCGGAACCGAAAGTCGTCGGTTCGAAACGAGCTCGTTAGAACCTTATTCCTGATCGTTGAGGCACTCTAAAACTATTAGGCTGTTTTGCTCTCTGATGCCCGTGGACCGAGAGGACGTAGAATGTCGGAGCGATCGTGTCGCTCCGGAGTTCGAGCGAAAAAATTCTAAGTCCCCGCTCGTGTCGCTCCGGAACCGAATGTCGACGGAACGAAGGGACAACGGTAAATCCTTATTCCTGGTGCTCGTGGTTCTCTAAAACCATACACTTGTTGTCCTCTGTCTCTTACCTGTGTCGAGATAATCGAGAATCATGGAGCGTTCGTGTCGCTCCGGAACCGAAAGTCGTCGGTTCGAAACGAGCTCGTTAGAACCTTATTGCTGATCGTTGAGGCACTCTAAAACTATTAGGCTGTTTTGCTCTCTGATGCCCGTGGACCGAGAGGACGTAGAATATCGGAGCGATCGTGTCGCTCCGGAGTTCGAGCGAAAAAATTCTAAGTCCCCGTTCGTGTCGCTCCGGAGCCCGAGCGAAAAAATTCTAAGTCCCCGTTCGTGTCGCTCCGGAACCGAATGTCGACGGAACGAAGGGACAACGGTAGATCCTTATTCCTGGTGCTCGTGGCTCTCTAAAACCATACACTTGTTGTCCTCTGTCTCTTACCTGTGTCGAGATAATCGAGAATCATGGAGCGTTCGTGTCGCTCCGGAATCGAAAGTCGTCGGTTCGAAACGAGAACGTTAGATCCTTATTCCTGATCGTTGAGGCACTCTAAAGCTATTAGGCTGTTTTGCTCTCTGATGCCCGTGGACCGAGAGAACGTAGAATATCTGAGCGATCGTGTCGCTCCGGAGTTCGAGCGAGAAAATTCTAAGTCCCCGTCCGTGTCGCTCCGGAGCCCGAGCGAAAAAATTCTAAGTCCCCGTTCGTGTCGCTGCGGAACCGAATGTCGACGGAACGAAGGGACAACGGTAGATCCTTATTCCTGGTGCTCGTGGTTCTCTAAAACGATACACTTGTTGTCCTCTGTCTCTTACCTGTGTCGAGATAATCGAGAATCATGGAGCGTTCGTGTCGCTCCGGAACCGAAAGTCGTCGGTTCGAAACGAGAACGTTAGATCCTTATTCCTGATCGTTGAAGCACTCTAAAACTATTAGGCAGTTTTACTCTCTGATGCCCGTGGACCGAGAGGACGTAGAATATCGGAGCGATCGTGTCGCTCCGGAGTTCGAGCGAAAAAATTCTAAGTCCCCGCTCGTGTCGCTCCGGAACCGAATGTCGACGGAACGAAGGGACAACGGTAGATCCTTATTCCTGGTGCTCGTGGTTCTCTAAAACCATACACTTGTTGTCCTCTGTCTCTTACCTGTGTCGAGATAATCGAGAATTATGGAGCGTTCGTGTCGCTCCGGAACCGATAGTCGTCGGTTCGAAACGAGAACGTTAGATCCTTATTCCTGATCGTGGAGGCACTCTAAAACTATTAGGCTGTTTTGCTCTCTGATGCCCGTGGACCGAGAGAACGTAGAATATCTGAGCGATCGTGTCGCCCCGGAGTTCGAGCGAGAAAATTCTAAGTCCCCGTTCGTGTCGCTCCGGAGCCCGAGCGAAAAAATTCTAAGTCCACGTTCGTGTCGCTCCGGAACCGAATGTCGACGGAACGAAGGGACAACGGTAGATCCTTATTCCTGGTGCTCGTGGTTCTCTAAAACCATACACTTGTTGTCCTCTGTCTCTTACCTGTGTCGAGATAATCGAGAATCATGGAGCGTTCGTGTCGCTCCGGAACCGAAAGTCGTCGGTTCGAAACGAGAACGTTAGATCCTTATTCCTGATCGCTGAGGCACTCCAGAACTATTAGGCTGTTTTGCTCTCTGATGCCCGTGGACCGAGAGAACGTAGAATATCGGAGCGATCGTGTCGCTCCGGAGTTCGAGCGAGAAAATTCTAAGTCCCCGTTCGTGTCGCTCCGAAGCCCGAGCGAAAAAATTCTAAGTCCCCGTTCGTGTCGCTCCGGAACCGAATGTCGACGGAACGAAGGGACACCGGTAGATCCTTATTCCTGGTGCTCGTGGCTCTCTAAAACCATACACTTGTTGTCCTCTGTCTCTTCCCAGTGTCGAGATAATCGAGAATCATGGAGCGTACGTGTCGCTCCGGAACCGAAAGTCGTCGGTTCGAAACGAGAACGTTAGATCCTTATTCCTGACCGTTGAGGCACTCTAAAACTATTAGGCTGTTTTGCTCTCTGATGCCCGTGGACAGAGAGAACGTAGAATATCGGAGCGATCGTGTCGCTCCGTAGCCCGAGCGAAAAGATTCTAAGTCCCCGTTCGTGTCGCTCCGGAACCGAATGTCGTCGGTTCGACACGAGAACGTTAGATCCTTATTCCTGATCGTTCAGGCACTCTAAAACTATTAGGCTGTTTTGCTCTCTGATGCCCGTGGACAGAGAGAACGTAGAATATCGGAGCGATCGTGTCGCTCCGTAGCCCGAGCGAAAAAATTCTAAGTCCCCGTTCGTGTCGCTCCGGAACCGAATGTCGACGGAACGAAGGGACAACGGTAGATCCTTATTCCTGGTGCTCGTGGCTCTCTAAAACCATACACTTGTTGTCCTCTGTCTCTTACCTGTGTCGAGATAATCGAGAATCATGGAGCGCTCGTGTCGCTCCGGAACCGAAAGCCATCGGTTCGAAACGAGAAAGTTAGATACTTATTCCTGATCGTTGAGGCACTCTAAAACTATTAGGCTGTTTTGCTCTCTGATGCCCGTGGACCGAGAGAACGTAGAATATCGGAGCGATCGTGTCGCTCCGGAGTTCGAGCGAAAACATTCTAAGTCCCCGTTCATGTCGCTCCGGAACCGAATATCGACGGAACGAAGGGACAACGGTAGATCCTTATTCCTGGTGCTGGTGGCTCTCTAAAACCATACACTTGTTGTCCTCTGTCTCTTACCTGTGTCGAGATAATCGAGAATCATGGAGCGTTCGTGTCGCTCCGGAATCGAAAGTCGTCGGTTCGAAACGAGAACGTTAGATCCTTATTCCTGTTCGTTGAGGCACTCTAAAGCTATTAGGCTGTTTTGCTCTCTGATGCCCGTGGACCGAGAGAACGTAGAATATCTGAGCGATCGTGTCGCTCCGGAGTTCGAGCGAGAAAATTCTAAGTCCCCGTTCGTGTCGCTCCGGAACCGAATGTCGACGGAACGAAGGGACAACGGTAGATCCTTATTCCTGGTGCTCGTGGTTCTCTAAAACCATACACTTGTTGTCCTCTGTCTCTTACCTGTGTCGAGATAATCGAGAATCATGGAGCGTTCGTGTCGCTCCGGAACCGAAAGTCGTCGGTTCGAAACGAGCTCGTTAGAACCTTATTGCTGATCGTTCAGGCACTCTAAAACTATTAGGCTGTTTTGCTCTCTGATGCCCGTGGACCGAGAGGACGTAGAATATCGGAGCGATCGTGTCGCTCCGGAGTTCGAGCGAAAAAATTCTAAGTCCCCGTTCGTGTCGCTCCGGAGCCCGAGCGAAAAAATTCTAAGTCCCCGTTCGTGTCGCTCCGGAACCGAATGTCGACGGAACGAAGGGACAACGGTAGATCCTTATTCCTGGTGCTCGTGGCTCTCTAAAACCATACACTTGTTGTCCTCTGTCTCTTACCTGTGTCGAGATAATCGAGAATCATGGAGCGTTCGTGTCGCTCCGGAATCGAAAGTCGTCGGTTCGAAACGAGAACGTTAGATCCTTATTCCTGATCGTTGAGGCACTCTAAAGCTATTCGGCTGTTTTGCTCTCTGATGCCCGTGGACCGAGAGAACGTAGAATATCTGAGCGATCGTGTCGCTCCGGAGTTCGAGCGAGAAAATTCTAAGTCCCCGTCCGTGTCGCTCCGGAGCCCGAGCGAAAAAATTCTAAGTCCCCGTTCGTGTCGCTGCGGAACCGAATGTCGACGGAACGAAGGGACAACGCTAGATCCTTATTCCTGGTGCTCGTGGCTCTCGAAAACCATACACTTGTTGTCCTCTGTCTCTGACCTGTGTCGAGATAATCGAGAATCATGCAGCGTTCGTGTCGCTCCGGAACCGAAAGCCATCGTTTCGAAACGAGAACGTTAGATACTTATTCCTGATCGTTGAGGCACTCTAAAACTATTAGGCTGTTTTGCTCTCTGATGCCCGTGGACCGAGAGAACGTAGAATATCGGAGCGATCGTGTCGCTCCGGAGTTCGAGCGAAAACATTCTAAGTCCCCGTTCATGTCGCTCCGGAACCGAATGTCGACGGAACGAAGGGACAACGGTAGATCCTTATTCCTGGTGCTGGTGGCTCTCTAAAGCCATACACTTGTTGTCCTCTGTCTCTTACCTGTGTCGAGATAATCGAGAATCATGGAGCGTTCGTGTCGCTCCGGAATCGAAGGTCGTCGGTTCGAAACGAGAACGTTAGATCCTTATTCCTGATCGTTGAGGCACTCTAAAGCTATTAGGCTGTTTTGCTCTCTGATGCCCGTGGACCGAGAGAACGTAGAATATCTGAGCGATCGTGTCGCTCCGGAGTTCGAGCGAGAAAATTCTAAGTCCCCGTTCGTGTCGCTCCGGAGCCCGAGCGAAAAAATTCTAAGTCCCCGTTCGTGTCGCTCCGGAACCGAATGTCGACGGAACGAAGGGACAACGGTAGAACCTTATTCCTGGTGCTCGTGGTTCTCTAAAACCATACACTTGTTGTCCTCTGTCTCTTACCTGTGTCGAGATAATCGAGAATCATGGAGCGTTCGTGTCGCTCCGGAACCGAAAGTCGTCGGTTCGAAACGAGAACGTTAGATCCTTATTCCTGATCGCTGAGGCACTCCAGAACTATGAGGCTGTTTTGCTCTCTGATGCCCGTGGACCGAGAGAACGTAGAATGTCGGAGCGATCGTGTCGCTCCGGAGTTCGAGCGAGTAAATTCTAAGTCCCCGGTCGTGTCGCTCCGGAGCCCGAGCGAAAAAATTCTAAGTGCCCGTTCGTGTCGCTCCGGAACCGAATGTCGACGGAACGAAGGGACACCGGTAGATCCTTATTCCTGGTGCTCGTGGCTCTCTAAAACCATACACTTGTTGTCCTCTGTCTCTTCCCAGTGTCGAGATAATCGAGAATCATGGAGCGTTCGTGTCGCTCCGGAACCGAAAGTCGTCGGTTCGACACGAGAACGTTAGATCCTTATTCCTGATCGTTCAGGCACTCTAAAACTATTAGGCTGTTTTGCACTCTGATGCCCGTGGACAGAGAGAACGTAGAATATCGGAGCGATCGTGTCGCTCCGTAGCCCGAGCGAAAAAATTCTAAGTCCCCGTTCGTGTCGCTCCGGAACCGAATGTCGACGGAACGAAGGGACACCGGTAGATCCTTATTCCTGGTGCTCGTGGCTCTCTAAAACCATACACTTGTTGTCCTCTGTCTCTTCCCAGTGTCGAGATAATCGAGAATCATGGAGCGTACGTGTCGCTCCGGAACCGAAAGTCGTCGGTTCGAAACGAGAACGTTAGATCCTTATTCCTGACCGTTGAAGCACTCTAAAACTATTAGGCTGTTTTGCTCTGTGATGCCCGTGGACCGAGAGAACGTAGAATGTCGGAGCGATCGTGTCGCTCCGGAGTTCGAGCGAAAACATTCTAAGTCCCCGTTCATGTCGCTCCGGAACCGAATGTCGACGGAAGGAAGGGACAACGGTATATCCTTATTCCTGGTGCTCGTGGCTCTCTAAAAGCATACACTTATTGTCCTCTTTCTCTTAGCTGTGTGGAGATAATCGAGAATCATGGAGCGTTCGTGTCGCTCCGGAACCGAAAGGCGTCGGTTCGAAACGAGAACGTTAGATCCTTATTCCTGATCGTTGAGGCACTCTAAAGCTATTAGGCTGTTTTGCTCTCTGATGCCCGTGGACCGAGAGAACGTAGAATATCTGAGCGATCGTGTCGCTCCGGAGTTCGAGCGAGAAAATTCTAAGTCCCCGTTCGTGTCGCTCCGGAACCGAATGTCGACGGAACGAAGGGACAACGGTAGATCCTTATTCCTGGTGCTCGTGGCTCTCTAAAACCATACACTTGTTGTCCACTGTCTCTTACCTGTGTCGAGATAATCGAGAATCATGGAGCGTTCGTGTCGCTCCGGAACCGAAAGTCGTCGGTTCGACACGAGAACGTTAGATCCTTATTCCTGATCGTTGATGCACTCTAAAACTATTAGGCTGTTTTGCTCTCTGATGCCCGTGGACCGAGAGAACGTAGAATGTCGGAGCGATCGTGTCGCTCCGGAGTTCGAGCGAGAAAATTCTAAGTCCCCGGTCGTGTCGCTCCGGAGCCCGAGCGAAAAAATTCTAAGTCCCCGTTCGTGTCGCTCCGAAACCGAATGTCGACGGAACGAAGGGACAACGCTAGATCCTTATTCCTGGTGCTCGTGGCTCTCGAAAACCATACACTTGTTGTCCTCTGTCTCTGACCTGTGTCGAGATAATCGAGAATCATGCAGCGTTCGTGTCGCTCCGGAACCGAAAGCCATCGGTTCGAAACGAGAACGTTAGATACTTATTCCTGATCGTTGAGGCACTCTAAAACTATTAGGCTGTTTTGCTCTCTGATGCCCGTGGACCGAGAGAACGTAGAATATCGGAGCGATCGTGTCGCTCCGGAGTTCGAGCGAAAACATTCTAAGTCCCCGTTCATGTCGCTCCGGAACCGAATGTCGACGGAACGAAGGGACAACGGTAGATCCTTATTCCTGGTGCTGGTGGCTCTCTAAAGCCATACACTTGTTGTCCTCTGTCTCTTACCTGTGTCGAGATAATCGAGAATCATGGAGCGTTCGTGTCGCTCCGGAATCGAAGGTCGTCGGTTCGAAACGAGAACGTTAGATCCTTATTCCTGATCGTTGAGGCACTCTAAAGCTATTAGGCTGTTTTGCTCTCTGATGCCCGTGGACCGAGAGAACGTAGAATATCTGAGCGATCGTGTCGCTCCGGAGTTCGAGCGAGAAAATTCTAAGTCCCCGTTCGTGTCGCTCCGGAGCCCGAGCGAAAAAATTCTAAGTCCCCGTTCGTGTCGCTCCGGAACCGAATGTCGACGGAACGAAGGGACAACGGTAGATCCTTATTCCTGGTGCTCGTGGTTCTCTAAAACCATACACTTGTTGTCCTCTGTCTCTTACCTGTGTCGAGATAATCGAGAATCATGGAGCGTTCGTGTCGCTCCGGAACCGAAAGTCGTCGGTTCGAAACGAGCTCGTTAGAACCTTATTGCTGATCGTTGAGGCACTCTAAAACTATTAGGCTGTTTTGCTCTCTGATGCCCGTGGACCGAGAGGACGTAGAATATCGGAGCGATCGTGTCGCTCCGTAGCCCGAGCGAAAAGATTCTAAGTCCCCGTTCGTGTCGCTCCGGAACCGAATGTCGTCGGTTCGACACGAGAACGTTAGATCCTTATTCCTGATCGTTCAGGCACTCTAAAACTATTAGGCTGTTTTGCTCTCTGATGCCCGTGGACAGAGAGAACGTAGAATATCGGAGCGATCGTGTCGCTCCGTAGCCCGAGCGAAAAAATTCTAAGTCCCCGTTCGTGTCGCTCCGGAACCGAATGTCGACGGAACGAAGGGACACCGGTAGATCCTTATTCCTGGTGCTGGTGGCTCTCTAAAACCATACACTTGTTGTCCTCTGTCTCTTACCTGTGTCGAGATAATCGAGAATCATGGAGCGTTCGTGTCGCTCCGGAATCGAAAGTCGTCGGTTCGAAACGAGAACGTTAGATCCTTATTCCTGATCGTTGAGGCACTCTAAAGCTATTAGGCTGTTTTGCTCTCTGATGCCCGTGGACCGAGAGAACGTAGAATATCTGAGCGATCGTGTCGCTCCGGAGTTCGAGCGAGAAAATTCTAAGTCCCCGTCCGTGTCGCTCCGGAGCCCGAGCGAAAAAATTCTAAGTCCCCGTTCGTGTCGCTGCGGAACCGAATGTCGACGGAACGAAGGGACAACGGTAGATCCTTATTCCTGGTGCTCGTGGTTCTCTAAAACGATACACTTGTTGTCCTCTGTCTCTTACCTGTGTCGAGATAATCGAGAATCATGGAGCGTTCGTGTCGCTCCGGAACCGAAAGTCGTCGGTTCGAAACGAGAACGTTAGATCCTTATTCCTGATCGTTGAAGCACTCTAAAACTATTAGGCAGTTTTACTCTCTGATGCCCGTGGACCGAGAGGACGTAGAATATCGGAGCGATCGTGTCGCTCCGGAGTTCGAGCGAAAAAATTCTAAGTCCCCGCTCGTGTCGCTCCGGAACCGAATGTCGACGGAACGAAGGGACAACGGTAGATCCTTATTCCTGGTGCTCGTGGTTCTCTAAAACCATACACTTGTTGTCCTCTGTCTCTTACCTGTGTCGAGATAATCGAGAATTATGGAGCGTTCGTGTCGCTCCGGAACCGATAGTCGTCGGTTCGAAACGAGAACGTTAGATCCTTATTCCTGATCGTGGAGGCACTCTAAAGCTATTAGGCTGTTTTGCTCTCTGATGCCCGTGGACCGAGAGAACGTAGAATATCTGAGCGATCGTGTCGCTCCGGAGTTCGAGCGAGAAAATTCTAAGTCCCCGTTCGTGTCGCTCCGGAGCCCGAGCGAAAAAATTCTAAGTCCCCGTTCGTGTCGCTCCGGAACCGAATGTCGACGGAACGAAGGGACAACGGTAGAACCTTATTCCTGGTGCTCGTGGTTCTCTAAAACCATACACTTGTTGTCCTCTGTCTCTTACCTGTGTCGAGATAATCGAGAATCATGGAGCGTTCGTGTCGCTCCGGAACCGAAAGTCGTCGGTTCGAAACGAGAACGTTAGATCCTTATTCCTGATCGCTGAGGCACTCCAGAACTATGAGGCTGTTTTGCTCTCTGATGCCCGTGGACCGAGAGAACGTAGAATGTCGGAGCGATCGTGTCGCTCCGGAGTTCGAGCGAGTAAATTCTAAGTCCCCGGTCGTGTCGCTCCGGAGCCCGAGCGAAAAAATTCTAAGTGCCCGTTCGTGTCGCTCCGGAACCGAATGTCGACGGAACGAAGGGACACCGGTAGATCCTTATTCCTGGTGCTCGTGGCTCTCTAAAACCATACACTTGTTGTCCTCTGTCTCTTCCCAGTGTCGAGATAATCGAGAATCATGGAGCGTTCGTGTCGCTCCGGAACCGAAAGTCGTCGGTTCGACACGAGAACGTTAGATCCTTATTCCTGATCGTTCAGGCACTCTAAAACTATTAGGCTGTTTTGCACTCTGATGCCCGTGGACAGAGAGAACGTAGAATATCGGAGCGATCGTGTCGCTCCGTAGCCCGAGCGAAAAAATTCTAAGTCCCCGTTCGTGTCGCTCCGGAACCGAATGTCGACGGAACGAAGGGACACCGGTAGATCCTTATTCCTGGTGCTCGTGGCTCTCTAAAACCATACACTTGTTGTCCTCTGTCTCTTCCCAGTGTCGAGATAATCGAGAATCATGGAGCGTACGTGTCGCTCCGGAACCGAAAGTCGTCGGTTCGAAACGAGAACGTTAGATCCTTATTCCTGACCGTTGAAGCACTCTAAAACTATTAGGCTGTTTTGCTCTGTGATGCCCGTGGACCGAGAGAACGTAGAATGTCGGAGCGATCGTGTCGCTCCGGAGTTCGAGCGAAAACATTCTAAGTCCCCGTTCATGTCGCTCCGGAACCGAATGTCGACGGAAGGAAGGGACAACGGTATATCCTTATTCCTGGTGCTCGTGGCTCTCTAAAAGCATACACTTATTGTCCTCTTTCTCTTAGCTGTGTGGAGATAATCGAGAATCATGGAGCGTTCGTGTCGCTCCGGAACCGAAAGGCGTCGGTTCGAAACGAGAACGTTAGATCCTTATTCCTGATCGTTGAGGCACTCTAAAGCTATTAGGCTGTTTTGCTCTCTGATGCCCGTGGACCGAGAGAACGTAGAATATCTGAGCGATCGTGTCGCTCCGGAGTTCGAGCGAGAAAATTCTAAGTCCCCGTTCGTGTCGCTCCGGAACCGAATGTCGACGGAACGAAGGGACAACGGTAGATCCTTATTCCTGGTGCTCGTGGCTCTCTAAAACCATACACTTGTTGTCCACTGTCTCTTACCTGTGTCGAGATAATCGAGAATCATGGAGCGTTCGTGTCGCTCCGGAACCGAAAGTCGTCGGTTCGACACGAGAACGTTAGATCCTTATTCCTGATCGTTGATGCACTCTAAAACTATTAGGCTGTTTTGCTCTCTGATGCCCGTGGACCGAGAGAACGTAGAATGTCGGAGCGATCGTGTCGCTCCGGAGTTCGAGCGAGAAAATTCTAAGTCCCCGGTCGTGTCGCTCCGGAGCCCGAGCGAAAAAATTCTAAGTCCCCGTTCGTGTCGCTCCGAAACCGAATGTCGACGGAACGAAGGGACAACGCTAGATCCTTATTCCTGGTGCTCGTGGCTCTCGAAAACCATACACTTGTTGTCCTCTGTCTCTGACCTGTGTCGAGATAATCGAGAATCATGCAGCGTTCGTGTCGCTCCGGAACCGAAAGCCATCGGTTCGAAACGAGAACGTTAGATACTTATTCCTGATCGTTGAGGCACTCTAAAACTATTAGGCTGTTTTGCTCTCTGATGCCCGTGGACCGAGAGAACGTAGAATATCGGAGCGATCGTGTCGCTCCGGAGTTCGAGCGAAAACATTCTAAGTCCCCGTTCATGTCGCTCCGGAACCGAATGTCGACGGAACGAAGGGACAACGGTAGATCCTTATTCCTGGTGCTGGTGGCTCTCTAAAGCCATACACTTGTTGTCCTCTGTCTCTTACCTGTGTCGAGATAATCGAGAATCATGGAGCGTTCGTGTCGCTCCGGAATCGAAGGTCGTCGGTTCGAAACGAGAACGTTAGATCCTTATTCCTGATCGTTGAGGCACTCTAAAGCTATTAGGCTGTTTTGCTCTCTGATGCCCGTGGACCGAGAGAACGTAGAATATCTGAGCGATCGTGTCGCTCCGGAGTTCGAGCGAGAAAATTCTAAGTCCCCGTTCGTGTCGCTCCGGAGCCCGAGCGAAAAAATTCTAAGTCCCCGTTCGTGTCGCTCCGGAACCGAATGTCGACGGAACGAAGGGACAACGGTAGATCCTTATTCCTGGTGCTCGTGGTTCTCTAAAACCATACACTTGTTGTCCTCTGTCTCTTACCTGTGTCGAGATAATCGAGAATCATGGAGCGTTCGTGTCGCTCCGGAACCGAAAGTCGTCGGTTCGAAACGAGCTCGTTAGAACCTTATTGCTGATCGTTGAGGCACTCTAAAACTATTAGGCTGTTTTGCTCTCTGATGCCCGTGGACCGAGAGGACGTAGAATATCGGAGCGATCGTGTCGCTCCGTAGCCCGAGCGAAAAGATTCTAAGTCCCCGTTCGTGTCGCTCCGGAACCGAATGTCGTCGGTTCGACACGAGAACGTTAGATCCTTATTCCTGATCGTTCAGGCACTCTAAAACTATTAGGCTGTTTTGCTCTCTGATGCCCGTGGACAGAGAGAACGTAGAATATCGGAGCGATCGTGTCGCTCCGTAGCCCGAGCGAAAAAATTCTAAGTCCCCGTTCGTGTCGCTCCGGAACCGAATGTCGACGGAACGAAGGGACACCGGTAGATCCTTATTCCTGGTGCTGGTGGCTCTCTAAAACCATACACTTGTTGTCCTCTGTCTCTTACCTGTGTCGAGATAATCGAGAATCATGGAGCGTTCGTGTCGCTCCGGAATCGAAAGTCGTCGGTTCGAAACGAGAACGTTAGATCCTTATTCCTGATCGTTGAGGCACTCTAAAGCTATTAGGCTGTTTTGCTCTCTGATGCCCGTGGACCGAGAGAACGTAGAATATCTGAGCGATCGTGTCGCTCCGGAGTTCGAGCGAGAAAATTCTAAGTCCCCGTCCGTGTCGCTCCGGAGCCCGAGCGAAAAAATTCTAAGTCCCCGTTCGTGTCGCTGCGGAACCGAATGTCGACGGAACGAAGGGACAACGGTAGATCCTTATTCCTGGTGCTCGTGGTTCTCTAAAACGATACACTTGTTGTCCTCTGTCTCTTACCTGTGTCGAGATAATCGAGAATCATGGAGCGTTCGTGTCGCTCCGGAACCGAAAGTCGTCGGTTCGAAACGAGAACGTTAGATCCTTATTCCTGATCGTTGAAGCACTCTAAAACTATTAGGCAGTTTTACTCTCTGATGCCCGTGGACCGAGAGGACGTAGAATATCGGAGCGATCGTGTCGCTCCGGAGTTCGAGCGAAAAAATTCTAAGTCCCCGCTCGTGTCGCTCCGGAACCGAATGTCGACGGAACGAAGGGACAACGGTAGATCCTTATTCCTGGTGCTCGTGGTTCTCTAAAACCATACACTTGTTGTCCTCTGTCTCTTACCTGTGTCGAGATAATCGAGAATTATGGAGCGTTCGTGTCGCTCCGGAACCGATAGTCGTCGGTTCGAAACGAGAACGTTAGATCCTTATTCCTGATCGTGGAGGCACTCTAAAACTATTAGGCTGTTTTGCTCTCTGATGCCCGTGGACCGAGAGGACGTAGAATAGCGGAGCGATCGTGTCGCTCCGGAGTTCGAGCGAAAAAATTCTAAGTCCCCGTTCGTGTCGCTCCGGAGCCCGAGCGAAAAAATTCTAAGTCCCCGTTCGTGTCGCTCCGGAACCGAATGTCGACGGAACGAAGGGACAACGGTAGATCCTTATTCCTGGTGCTCGTGGCTCTCTAAAACCATACACTTGTTGTCCTCTGTCTCTTACCTGTGTCGAGATAATCGAGAATCATGGAGCGTTCGTGTCGCTCCGGAATCGAAAGTCGTCGGTTCGAAACGAGAACGTTAGATCCTTATTCCTGATCGTTGAAGCACTCTAAAACTATTAGGCAGTTTTACTCTCTGATGCCCGTGGACCGAGAGGACGTAGAATAGCGGAGCGATCGTGTCGCTCCGGAGTTCGAGCGAAAAAATTCTAAGTCCCCGTTCGTGTCGCTCCGGAGCCCGAGCGAAAAAATTCTAAGTCCCCGTTCGTGTCGCTCCGGAACCGAATGTCGACGGAACGAAGGGACAACGGTAGATCCTTATTCCTGGTGCTCGTGGCTCTCTAAAACCATACACTTGTTGTCCTCTGTCTCTTACCTGTGTCGAGATAATCGAGAATCATGGAGCGTTCGTGTCGCTCCGGAATCGAAAGTCGTCGGTTCGAAACGAGAACGTTAGATCCTTATTCCTGATCGTTGAGGCACTCTAAAGCTATTAGGCTGTTTTGCTCTCTGATGCCCGTGGACCGAGAGAACGTAGAATATCTGAGCGATCGTGTCGCCCCGGAGTTCGAGCGAGAAAATTCTAAGTCCCCGTTCGTGTCGCTCCGGAGCCCGAGCGAAAAAATTCTAAGTCCACGTTCGTGTCGCTCCGGAACCGAATGTCGACGGAACGAAGGGACAACGGTAGATCCTTATTCCTGGTGCTCGTGGCTCTCTAAAACCATACACTTGTTGTCCTCTGTCTCTTACCTGTGTCGAGATAATCGAGAATCATGGAGCGCTCGTGTCGCTCCGGAACCGAAAGTCGTCGGTTCGAAACGAGCTCGTTAGAACCTTATTCCTGATCGTTGAGGCACTCTAAAACTATTAGGCTGTTTTGCTCTCTGATGCCCGTGGACCGAGAGGACGTAGAATGTCGGAGCGATCGTGTCGCTCCGGAGTTCGAGCGAAAAAATTCTAAGTCCCCGCTCGTGTCGCTGCGGAACCGAATGTCGACGGAACGAAGGGACAACGGTAGATCCTTATTCCTGGTGCTCGTGGCTCTCTAAAACCATACACTTGTTGTCCTCTGTCTCTTCCCAGTGTCGAGATAATCGAGAATCATGGAGCGTACGTGTCGCTCCGGAACCGAAAGTCGTCGGTTCGAAACGAGAACGTTAGATCCTTATTCCTGACCGTTGAAGCACTCTAAAACTATTAGGCTGTTTTGCTCTGTGATGCCCGTGGACCGAGAGAACGTAGAATGTCGGAGCGATCGTGTCGCTCCGGAGTTCGAGCGAAAACATTCTAAGTCCCCGTTCATGTCGCTCCGGAACCGAATGTCGACGGAAGGAAGGGACAACGGTATATCCTTATTCCTGGTGCTCGTGGCTCTCTAAAAGCATACACTTATTGTCCTCTTTCTCTTAGCTGTGTGGAGATAATCGAGAATCATGGAGCGTTCGTGTCGCTCCGGAACCGAAAGGCGTCGGTTCGACACGAGAACGTTAGATCCTTATTCCTGACCGTTGATGCACTCTAAAACTATTAAGCTGTTTTGCTCTCTCATGCCCGTGGACCGAGAGAACGAAGAATATCGGAGCGATCGTGTCGCTCCGGAGTTCGAGCGAAAACATTCTAAGTCCCCGTTCGTGTCGCTCCGGAACCGAATGTCGACGGAACGAAGGGACAACGGTAGATCCTTATTCCTGGTGCTCGTGGCTCTCTAAAAGCATACACTTGTTGTCCTCTGTCTCTTACCTGTGTCGAGATAATCGAGAATCATGCAGCGTTCGTGTCGCTCCGGAACCGAAAGCCATCGGTTCGAAACGAGAAAGTTAGATACTTATTCCTGATCGTTGAGGCACTCTAAAACTATTAGGCTGTTTTGCTCTCTGATGCCCGTGGACCGAGAGAACGTAGAATATCGGAGCGATCGTGTCGCTCCGGAGTTCGAGCGAAAACATTCTAAGTCCCCGTTCATGTCGCTCCGGAACCGAATATCGACGGAACGAAGGGACAACGGTAGATCCTTATTCCTGGTGCTGGTGGCTCTCTAAAACCATACACTTGTTGTCCTCTGTCTCTTACCTGTGTCGAGATAATCGAGAATCATGGAGCGTTCGTGTCGCTCCGGAATCGAAAGTCGTCGGTTCGAAACGAGAACGTTAGATCCTTATTCCTGATCGTTGAGGCACTCTAAAGCTATTAGGCTGTTTTGCTCTCTGATGCCCGTGGACCGAGAGAACGTAGAATATCTGAGCGATCGTGTCGCTCCGGAGTTCGAGCGAGAAAATTCTAAGTCCCCGTTCGTGTCGCTCCGGAACCGAATGTCGACGGAACGAAGGGACAACGGTAGATCCTTATTCCTGGTGCTCGTGGCTCTCTAAAACCATACACTTGTTGTCCTCTGTCTCTTACCTGTGTCGAGATAATCGAGAATCATGGAGCGTTCGTGTCGCTCCGGAATCGAAAGTCGTCGGTTCGAAACGAGAACGTTAGATCCTTATTCCTGATCGTTGAGGCACTCTAAAGCTATTAGGCTGTTTTGCTCTCTGATGCCCGTGGACCGAGAGAACGTAGAATATCTGAGCGATCGTGTCGCCCCGGAGTTCGAGCGAGAAAATTCTAAGTCCCCGTTCGTGTCGCTCCGGAGCCCGAGCGAAAAAATTCTAAGTCCACGTTCGTGTCGCTCCGGAACCGAATGTCGACGGAACGAAGGGACAACGGTAGATCCTTATTCCTGGTGCTCGTGGCTCTCTAAAACCATACACTTGTTGTCCTCTGTCTCTTACCTGTGTCGAGATAATCGAGAATCATGGAGCGCTCGTGTCGCTCCGGAACCGAAAGTCGTCGGTTCGAAACGAGCTCGTTAGAACCTTATTCCTGATCGTTGAGGCACTCTAAAACTATTAGGCTGTTTTGCTCTCTGATGCCCGTGGACCGAGAGGACGTAGAATGTCGGAGCGATCGTGTCGCTCCGGAGTTCGAGCGAAAAAATTCTAAGTCCCCGCTCGTGTCGCTCCGGAACCGAATGTCGACGGAACGAAGGGACAACGGTAAATCCTTATTCCTGGTGCTCGTGGTTCTCTAAAACCATACACTTGTTGTCCTCTGTCTCTTACCTGTGTCGAGATAATCGAGAATCATGGAGCGTTCGTGTCGCTCCGGAACCGAAAGTCGTCGGTTCGAAACGAGCTCGTTAGAACCTTATTGCTGATCGTTGAGGCACTCTAAAACTATTAGGCTGTTTTGCTCTCTGATGCCCGTGGACCGAGAGGACGTAGAATATCGGAGCGATCGTGTCGCTCCGGAGTTCGAGCGAAAAAATTCTAAGTCCCCGTTCGTGTCGCTCCGGAGCCCGAGCGAAAAAATTCTAAGTCCCCGTTCGTGTCGCTCCGGAACCGAATGTCGACGGAACGAAGGGACAACGGTAGATCCTTATTCCTGGTGCTCGTGGCTCTCTAAAACCATACACTTGTTGTCCTCTGTCTCTTACCTGTGTCGAGATAATCGAGAATCATGGAGCGTTCGTGTCGCTCCGGAATCGAAAGTCGACGGTTCGAAACGAGAACGTTAGATCCTTATTCCTGATCGTTGAGGCACTCTAAAGCTATTAGGCTGTTTTGCTCTCTGATGCCCGTGGACCGAGAGAACGTAGAATATCTGAGCGATCGTGTCGCTCCGGAGTTCGAGCGAGAAAATTCTAAGTCCCCGTCCGTGTCGCTCCGGAGCCCGAGCGAAAAAATTCTAAGTCCCCGTTCGTGTCGCTGCGGAACCGAATGTCGACGGAACGAAGGGACAACGGTAGATCCTTATTCCTGGTGCTCGTGGTTCTCTAAAACCATACACTTGTTGTCCTCTGTCTCTTACCTGTGTCGAGATAATCGAGAATCATGGAGCGTTCGTGTCGCTCCGGAACCGAAAGTCGTCGGTTCGAAACGAGAACGTTAGATCCTTATTCCTGATCGCTGAGGCACTCCAGAACTATTAGGCTGTTTTGCTCTCTGATGCCCGTGGACCGAGAGAACGTAGAATATCGGAGCGATCGTGTCGCTCCGGAGTTCGAGCGAGAAAATTCTAAGTCCCCGTTCGTGTCGCTCCGGAACCGAATGTCGACGGAACGAAGGGACACCGGTAGATCCTTATTCCTGGTGCTCGTGGCTCTCTAAAACCATACACTTGTTGTCCTCTGTCTCTTCCCAGTGTCGAGATAATCGAGAATCATGGAGCGTACGTGTCGCTCCGGAACCGAAAGTCGTCGGTTCGAAACGAGAACGTTAGATCCTTATTCCTGACCGTTGAGGCACTCTAAAACTATTAGGCTGTTTTGCTCTGTGATGCCCGTGGACCGAGAGAACGTAGAATGTCGGAGCGATCGTGTCGCTCCGGAGTTCGAGCGAAAACATTCTAAGTCCCCGCTCGTGTCGCTCCGGAACCGAATGTCGACGGAACGAAGGGACAACGGTAGATCCTTATTCCTGGTGCTCGTGGTTCTCTAAAACCATACACTTGTTGTCCTCTGTCTCTTACCTGTGTCGAGATAATCGAGAATCATGGAGCGTTCGTGTCGCTCCGGAACCGAAAGTCGTCGGTTCGAAACGAGAACGTTAGATCCTTATTCCTGATCGTTGAGGCACTCTAAAACTATTAGGCTGTTTTGCTCTCTGATGCCCGTGGACAGAGAGAACGTAGAATATCGGAGCGATCGTGTCGCTCCGTAGCCCGAGCGAAAAGATTCTAAGTCCCCGTTCGTGTCGCTCCGGAACCGAATGTCGTCGGTTCGACACGAGAACGTTAGATCCTTATTCCTGATCGTTCAGGCACTCTAAAACTATTAGGCTGTTTTGCTCTCTGATGCCCGTGGACAGAGAGAACGTAGAATATCGGAGCGATCGTGTCGCTCCGTAGCCCGAGCGAAAAAATTCTAAGTCCCCGTTCGTGTCGCTCCGGAACCGAATGTCGACGGAACGAAGGGACACCGGTAGATCCTTATTCCTGGTGCTGGTGGCTCTCTAAAACCATACACTTGTTGTCCTCTGTCTCTTACCTGTGTCGAGATAATCGAGAATCATGGAGCGTTCGTGTCGCTCCGGAATCGAAAGTCGTCGGTTCGAAACGAGAACGTTAGATCCTTATTCCTGATCGTTGAGGCACTCTAAAGCTATTAGGCTGTTTTGCTCTCTGATGCCCGTGGACCGAGAGAACGTAGAATATCTGAGCGATCGTGTCGCTCCGGAGTTCGAGCGAGAAAATTCTAAGTCCCCGTTCGTGTCGCTCCGGAACCGAATGTCGACGGAACGAAGGGACAACGGTAGATCCTTATTCCTGGTGCTCGTGGCTCTCTAAAACCATACACTTGTTGTCCACTGTCTCTTACCTGTGTCGAGATAATCGAGAATCATGGAGCGTTCGTGTCGCTCCGGAACCGAAAGTCGTCGGTTCGACACGAGAACGTTAGATCCTTATTCCTGATCGTTGATGCACTCTAAAACTATTAGGCTGTTTTGCTCTCTGATGCCCGTGGACCGAGAGAACGTAGAATGTCGGAGCGATCGTGTCGCTCCGGAGTTCGAGCGAAAACATTCTAAGTCCCCGTTCATGTCGCTCCGGAACCGAATGTCGACGGAACGAAGGGACAACGGTAGATCCTTATTCCTGGTGCTGGTGGCTCTCTAAAGCCATACACTTGTTGTCCTCTGTCTCTTACCTGTGTCGAGATAATCGAGAATCATGGAGCGTTCGTGTCGCTCCGGAATCGAAGGTCGTCGGTTCGAAACGAGAACGTTAGATCCTTATTCCTGATCGTTGAGGCACTCTAAAGCTATTAGGCTGTTTTGCTCTCTGATGCCCGTGGACCGAGAGAACGTAGAATATCTGAGCGATCGTGTCGCTCCGGAGTTCGAGCGAGAAAATTCTAAGTCCCCGTTCGTGTCGCTCCGGAGCCCGAGCGAAAAAATTCTAAGTCCCCGTTCGTGTCGCTCCGGAACCGAATGTCGACGGAACGAAGGGACAACGGTAGATCCTTATTCCTGGTGCTCGTGGTTCTCTAAAACCATACACTTGTTGTCCTCTGTCTCTTACCTGTGTCGAGATAATCGAGAATCATGGAGCGTTCGTGTCGCTCCGGAACCGAAAGTCGTCGGTTCGAAACGAGCTCGTTAGAACCTTATTGCTGATCGTTGAGGCACTCTAAAACTATTAGGCTGTTTTGCTCTCTGATGCCCGTGGACCGAGAGGACGTAGAATATCGGAGCGATCGTGTCGCTCCGGAGTTCGAGCGAAAAAATTCTAAGTCCCCGTTCGTGTCGCTCCGGAGCCCGAGCGAAAAAATTCTAAGTCCCCGTTCGTGTCGCTCCGGAACCGAATGTCGACGGAACGAAGGGACAACGGTAGATCCTTATTCCTGGTGCTCGTGGCTCTCTAAAACCATACACTTGTTGTCCTCTGTCTCTTACCTGTGTCGAGATAATCGAGAATCATGGAGCGTTCGTGTCGCTCCGGAATCGAAAGTCGTCGTTTCGAAACGAGAACGTTAGATCCTTATTCCTGATCGTTGAGGCACTCTAAAGCTATTCGGCTGTTTTGCTCTCTGATGCCCGTGGACCGAGAGAACGTAGAATATCTGAGCGATCGTGTCGCTCCGGAGTTCGAGCGAGAAAATTCTAAGTCCCCGTCCGTGTCGCTCCGGAGCCCGAGCGAAAAAATTCTAAGTCCCCGTTCGTGTCGCTGCGGAACCGAATGTCGACGGAACGAAGGGACAACGCTAGATCCTTATTCCTGGTGCTCGTGGCTCTCGAAAACCATACACTTGTTGTCCTCTGTCTCTGACCTGTGTCGAGATAATCGAGAATCATGCAGCGTTCGTGTCGCTCCGGAACCGAAAGCCATCGGTTCGAAACGAGAACGTTAGATACTTATTCCTGATCGTTGAGGCACTCTAAAACTATTAGGCTGTTTTGCTCTCTGATGCCCGTGGACCGAGAGAACGTAGAATATCGGAGCGATCGTGTCGCTCCGGAGTTCGAGCGAAAACATTCTAAGTCCCCGTTCATGTCGCTCCGGAACCGAATGTCGACGGAACGAAGGGACAACGGTAGATCCTTATTCCTGGTGCTGGTGGCTCTCTAAAGCCATACACTTGTTGTCCTCTGTCTCTTACCTGTGTCGAGATAATCGAGAATCATGGAGCGTTCGTGTCGCTCCGGAATCGAAGGTCGTCGGTTCGAAACGAGAACGTTAGATCCTTATTCCTGATCGTTGAGGCACTCTAAAGCTATTAGGCTGTTTTGCTCTCTGATGCCCGTGGACCGAGAGAACGTAGAATATCTGAGCGATCGTGTCGCTCCGGAGTTCGAGCGAGAAAATTCTAAGTCCCCGTTCGTGTCGCTCCGGAGCCCGAGCGAAAAAATTCTAAGTCCCCGTTCGTGTCGCTCCGGAACCGAATGTCGACGGAACGAAGGGACAACGGTAGAACCTTATTCCTGGTGCTCGTGGTTCTCTAAAACCATACACTTGTTGTCCTCTGTCTCTTACCTGTGTCGAGATAATCGAGAATCATGGAGCGTTCGTGTCGCTCCGGAACCGAAAGTCGTCGGTTCGAACCGAGAACGTTAGATCCTTATTCCTGATCGCTGAGGCACTCCAGAACTATGAGGCTGTTTTGCTCTCTGATGCCCGTGGACCGAGAGAACGTAGAATGTCGGAGCGATCGTGTCGCTCCGGAGTTCGAGCGAGTAAATTCTAAGTCCCCGGTCGTGTCGCTCCGGAGCCCGAGCGAAAAAATTCTAAGTGCCCGTTCGTGTCGCTCCGGAACCGAATGTCGACGGAACGAAGGGACACCGGTAGATCCTTATTCCTGGTGCTCGTGGCTCTCTAAAACCATACACTTGTTGTCCTCTGTCTCTTCCCAGTGTCGAGATAATCGAGAATCATGGAGCGTTCGTGTCGCTCCGGAACCGAAAGTCGTCGGTTCGACACGAGAACGTTAGATCCTTATTCCTGATCGTTCAGGCACTCTAAAACTATTAGGCTGTTTTGCACTCTGATGCCCGTGGACAGAGAGAACGTAGAATATCGGAGCGATCGTGTCGCTCCGTAGCCCGAGCGAAAAAATTCTAAGTCCCCGTTCGTGTCGCTCTGGAACCGAATGTCGACGGAACGAAGGGACACCGGTAGATCCTTATTCCTGGTGCTCGTGGCTCTCTAAAACCATACACTTGTTGTCCTCTGTCTCTTCCCAGTGTCGAGATAATCGAGAATCATGGAGCGTACGTGTCGCTCCGGAACCGAAAGTCGCCGGTTCGAAACGAGAACGTTAGATCCTTATTCCTGACCGTTGAAGCACTCTAAAACTATTAGGCTGTTTTGCTCTGTGATGCCCGTGGACCGAGAGAACGTAGAATGTCGGAGCGATCGTGTCGCTCCGGAGTTCGAGCGAAAACATTCTAAGTCCCCGTTCATGTCGCTCCGGAACCGAATGTCGACGGAAGGAAGGGACAACGGTATATCCTTATTCCTGGTGCTCGTGGCTCTCTAAAAGCATACACTTATTGTCCTCTTTCTCTTAGCTGTGTGGAGATAATCGAGAATCATGGAGCGTTCGTGTCGCTCCGGAACCGAAAGGCGTCGGTTCGACACGAGAACGTTAGATCCTTATTCCTGACCGTTGATGCACTCTAAAACTATTAAGCTGTTTTGCTCTCTCATGCCCGTGGACCGAGAGAACGAAGAATATCGGAGCGATCGTGTCGCTCCGGAGTTCGAGCGAAAACATTCTAAGTGCCCGTTCGTGTCGCTCCGGAACCGAATGTCGACGGAACGAAGGGACAACGGTAGATCCTTATTCCTGGTGCTCGTGGCTCTCTAAAAGCATACACTTGTTGTCCTCTGTCTCTTACCTGTGTCGAGATAATCGAGAATCATGCAGCGTTCGTGTCGCTCCGGAACCGAAAGCCATCGGTTCGAAACGAGAAAGTTAGATACTTATTCCTGATCGTTGAGGCACTCTAAAACTATTAGGCTGTTTTGCTCTCTGATGCCCGTGGACCGAGAGAACGTAGAATATCGGAGCGATCGTGTCGCTCCGGAGTTCGAGCGAAAACATTCTAAGTCCCCGTTCATGTCGCTCCGGAACCGAATATCGACGGAACGAAGGGACAACGGTAGATCCTTATTCCTGGTGCTGGTGGCTCTCTAAAACCATACACTTGTTGTCCTCTGTCTCTTACCTGTGTCGAGATAATCGAGAATCATGGAGCGTTCGTGTCGCTCCGGAATCGAAAGTCGTCGGTTCGAAACGAGAACGTTAGATCCTTATTCCTGATCGTTGAGGCACTCTAAAGCTATTAGGCTGTTTTGCTCTCTGATGCCCGTGGACCGAGAGAACGTAGAATATCTGAGCGATCGTGTCGCTCCGGAGTTCGAGCGAGAAAATTCTAAGTCCCCGTTCGTGTCGCTCCGGAACCGAATGTCGACGGAACGAAGGGACAACGGTAGATCCTTATTCCTGGTGCTCGTGGCTCTCTAAAACCATACACTTGTTGTCCACTGTCTCTTACCTGTGTCGAGATAATCGAGAATCATGGAGCGTTCGTGTCGCTCCGGAACCGAAAGTCGTCGGTTCGACACGAGAACGTTAGATCCTTATTCCTGATCGTTGATGCACTCTAAAACTATTAGGCTGTTTTGCTCTCTGATGCCCGTGGACCGAGAGAACGTAGAATGTCGGAGCGATCGTGTCGCTCCGGAGTTCGAGCGAGAAAATTCTAAGTCCCCGTCCGTGTCGCTCCGGAGCCCGAGCGAAAAAATTCTAAGTCCCCGTTCGTGTCGCTGCGGAACCGAATGTCGACGGAACGAAGGGACAACGGTAGATCCTTATTCCTGGTGCTCGTGGTTCTCTAAAACGATACACTTGTTGTCCTCTGTCTCTTACCTGTGTCGAGATAATCGAGAATCATGGAGCGTTCGTGTCGCTCCGGAACCGAAAGTCGTCGGTTCGAAACGAGAACGTTAGATCCTTATTCCTGATCGTTGAAGCACTCTAAAACTATTAGGCAGTTTTACTCTCTGATGCCCGTGGACCGAGAGGACGTAGAATATCGGAGCGATCGTGTCGCTCCGGAGTTCGAGCGAAAAAATTCTAAGTCCCCGCTCGTGTCGCTCCGGAACCGAATGTCGACGGAACGAAGGGACAACGGTAGATCCTTATTCCTGGTGCTCGTGGTTCTCTAAAACCATACACTTGTTGTCCTCTGTCTCTTACCTGTGTCGAGATAATCGAGAATTATGGAGCGTTCGTGTCGCTCCGGAACCGATAGTCGTCGGTTCGAAACGAGAACGTTAGATCCTTATTCCTGATCGTGGAGGCACTCTAAAACTATTAGGCTGTTTTGCTCTCTGATGCCCGTGGACCGAGAGGACGTAGAATAGCGGAGCGATCGTGTCGCTCCGGAGTTCGAGCGAAAAAATTCTAAGTCCCCGTTCGTGTCGCTCCGGAGCCCGAGCGAAAAAATTCTAAGTCCCCGTTCGTGTCGCTCCGGAACCGAATGTCGACGGAACGAAGGGACAACGGTAGATCCTTATTCCTGGTGCTCGTGGCTCTCTAAAACCATACACTTGTTGTCCTCTGTCTCTTACCTGTGTCGAGATAATCGAGAATCATGGAGCGTTCGTGTCGCTCCGGAATCGAAAGTCGTCGGTTCGAAACGAGAACGTTAGATCCTTATTCCTGATCGTTGAGGCACTCTAAAGCTATTAGGCTGTTTTGCTCTCTGATGCCCGTGGACCGAGAGAACGTAGAATATCTGAGCGATCGTGTCGCCCCGGAGTTCGAGCGAGAAAATTCTAAGTCCCCGTTCGTGTCGCTCCGGAGCCCGAGCGAAAAAATTCTAAGTCCACGTTCGTGTCGCTCCGGAACCGAATGTCGACGGAACGAAGGGACAACGGTAGATCCTTATTCCTGGTGCTCGTGGCTCTCTAAAACCATACACTTGTTGTCCTCTGTCTCTTACCTGTGTCGAGATAATCGAGAATCATGGAGCGCTCGTGTCGCTCCGGAACCGAAAGTCGTCGGTTCGAAACGAGCTCGTTAGAACCTTATTCCTGATCGTTGAGGCACTCTAAAACTATTAGGCTGTTTTGCTCTCTGATGCCCGTGGACCGAGAGGACGTAGAATGTCGGAGCGATCGTGTCGCTCCGGAGTTCGAGCGAAAAAATTCTAAGTCCCCGCTCGTGTCGCTCCGGAACCGAATGTCGACGGAACGAAGGGACAACGGTAGATCCTTATTCCTGGTGCTCGTGGTTCTCTAAAACCATACACTTGTTGTCCTCTGTCTCTTACCTGTGTCGAGATAATCGAGAATTATGGAGCGTTCGTGTCGCTCCGGAACCGATAGTCGTCGGTTCGAAACGAGAACGTTAGATCCTTATTCCTGATCGTGGAGGCACTCTAAAACTATTAGGCTGTTTTGCTCTCTGATGCCCGTGGACCGAGAGAACGTAGAATATCTGAGCGATCGTGTCGCCCCGGAGTTCGAGCGAGAAAATTCTAAGTCCCCGTTCGTGTCGCTCCGGAGCCCGAGCGAAAAAATTCTAAGTCCACGTTCGTGTCGCTCCGGAACCGAATGTCGACGGAACGAAGGGACAACGGTAGATCCTTATTCCTGGTGCTCGTGGTTCTCTAAAACCATACACTTGTTGTCCTCTGTCTCTTACCTGTGTCGAGATAATCGAGAATCATGGAGCGTTCGTGTCGCTCCGGAACCGAAAGTCGTTGGTTCGAAACGAGAACGTTAGATCCTTATTCCTGATCGCTGAGGCACTCCAGAACTATTAGGCTGTTTTGCTCTCTGATGCCCGTGGACCGAGAGAACGTAGAATATCGGAGCGATCGTGTCGCTCCGGAGTTCGAGCGAGAAAATTCTAAGTCCCCGTTCGTGTCGCTCCGAAGCCCGAGCGAAAAAATTCTAAGTCCCCGTTCGTGTCGCTCCGGAACCGAATGTCGACGGAACGAAGGGACACCGGTAGATCCTTATTCCTGGTGCTCGTGGCTCTCTAAAACCATACACTTGTTGTCCTCTGTCTCTTCCCAGTGTCGAGATAATCGAGAATCATGGAGCGTACGTGTCGCTCCGGAACCGAAAGTCGTCGGTTCGAAACGAGAACGTTAGATCCTTATTCCTGACCGTTGAGGCACTCTAAAACTATTAGGCTGTTTTGCTCTGTGATGCCCGTGGACCGAGAGAACGTAGAATGTCGGAGCGATCGTGTCGCTCCGGAGTTCGAGCGAAAACATTCTAAGTCCCCGCTCGTGTCGCTCCGGAACCGAATGTCGACGGAACGAAGGGACAACGGTAGATCCTTATTCCTGGTGCTCGTGGTTCTCTAAAACCATACACTTGTTGTCCTCTGTCTCTTACCTGTGTCGAGATAATCGAGAATCATGGAGCGTTCGTGTCGCTCCGGAACCGAAAGTCGTCGGTTCGAAACGAGAACGTTAGATCCTTATTCCTGATCGTTGAGGCACTCTAAAACTATTAGGCTGTTTTGCTCTCTGATGCCCGTGGACAGAGAGAACGTAGAATATCGGAGCGATCGTGTCGCTCCGTAGCCCGAGCGAAAAGATTCTAAGTCCCCGTTCGTGTCGCTCCGGAACCGAATGTCGTCGGTTCGACACGAGAACGTTAGATCCTTATTCCTGATCGTTCAGGCACTCTAAAACTATTAGGCTGTTTTGCTCTCTGATGCCCGTGGACAGAGAGAACGTAGAATATCGGAGCGATCGTGTCGCTCCGTAGCCCGAGCGAAAAAATTCTAAGTCCCCGTTCGTGTCGCTCCGGAACCGAATGTCGACGGAACGAAGGGACACCGGTAGATCCTTATTCCTGGTGCTGGTGGCTCTCTAAAACCATACACTTGTTGTCCTCTGTCTCTTACCTGTGTCGAGATAATCGAGAATCATGGAGCGTTCGTGTCGCTCCGGAATCGAAAGTCGTCGGTTCGAAACGAGAACGTTAGATCCTTATTCCTGATCGTTGAGGCACTCTAAAGCTATTAGGCTGTTTTGCTCTCTGATGCCCGTGGACCGAGAGAACGTAGAATATCTGAGCGATCGTGTCGCTCCGGAGTTCGAGCGAGAAAATTCTAAGTCCCGGTTCGTGTCGCTCCGGAACCGAATGTCGACGGAACGAAGGGACAACGGTAGATCCTTATTCCTGGTGCTCGTGGCTCTCTAAAACCATACACTTGTTGTCCACTGTCTCTTACCTGTGTCGAGATAATCGAGAATCATGGAGCGTTCGTGTCGCTCCGGAACCGAAAGTCGTCGGTTCGACACGAGAACGTTAGATCCTTATTCCTGATCGTTGATGCACTCTAAAACTATTAGGCTGTTTTGCTCTCTGATGCCCGTGGACCGAGAGAACGTAGAATGTCGGAGCGATCGTGTCGCTCCGGAGTTCGAGCGAGAAAATTCTAAGTCCCCGTTCGTGTCGCTCCGGAGCCCGAGCGAAAAAATTCTAAGTCCACGTTCGTGTCGCTCCGGAACCGAATGTCGACGGAACGAAGGGACAACGGTAGATCCTTATTCCTGGTGCTCGTGGTTCTCTAAAACCATACACTTGTTGTCCTCTGTCTCTTACCTGTGTCGAGATAATCGAGAATCATGGAGCGTTCGTGTCGCTCCGGAAACGAAAGTCGTCGGTTCGAAACGAGAACGTTAGATCCTTATTCCTGATCGCTGAGGCACTCCAGAACTATTAGGCTGTTTTGCTCTCTGATGCCCGTGGACCGAGAGAACGTAGAATATCGGAGCGATCGTGTCGCTCCGGAGTTCGAGCGAGAAAATTCTAAGTCCCCGTTCGTGTCGCTCCGAAGCCCGAGCGAAAAAATTCTAAGTCCCCGTTCGTGTCGCTCCGGAACCGAATGTCGACGGAACGAAGGGACACCGGTAGATCCTTATTCCTGGTGCTCGTGGCTCTCTAAAACCATACACTTGTTGTCCTCTGTCTCTTCCCAGTGTCGAGATAATCGAGAATCATGGAGCGTACGTGTCGCTCCGGAACCGAAAGTCGTCGGTTCGAAACGAGAACGTTAGATCCTTATTCCTGACCGTTGAGGCACTCTAAAACTATTAGGCTGTTTTGCTCTGTGATGCCCGTGGACCGAGAGAACGTAGAATGTCGGAGCGATCGTGTCGCTCCGGAGTTCGAGCGAAAACATTCTAAGTCCCCGCTCGTGTCGCTCCGGAACCGAATGTCGACGGAACGAAGGGACAACGGTAGATCCTTATTCCTGGTGCTCGTGGTTCTCTAAAACCATACACTTGTTGTCCTCTGTCTCTTACCTGTGTCGAGATAATCGAGAATCATGGAGCGTTCGTGTCGCTCCGGAACCGAAAGTCGTCGGTTCGAAACGAGAACGTTAGATCCTTATTCCTGATCGTTGAGGCACTCTAAAACTATTAGGCTGTTTTGCTCTCTGATGCCCGTGGACAGAGAGAACGTAGAATATCGGAGCGATCGTGTCGCTCCGTAGCCCGAGCGAAAAGATTCTAAGTCCCCGTTCGTGTCGCTCCGGAACCGAATGTCGTCGGTTCGACACGAGAACGTTAGATCCTTATTCCTGATCGTTCAGGCACTCTAAAACTATTAGGCTGTTTTGCTCTCTGATGCCCGTGGACAGAGAGAACGTAGAATATCGGAGCGATCGTGTCGCTCCGTAGCCCGAGCGAAAAAATTCTAAGTCCCCGTTCGTGTCGCTCCGGAACCGAATGTCGACGGAACGAAGGGACACCGGTAGATCCTTATTCCTGGTGCTGGTGGCTCTCTAAAACCATACACTTGTTGTCCTCTGTCTCTTACCTGTGTCGAGATAATCGAGAATCATGGAGCGTTCGTGTCGCTCCGGAATCGAAAGTCGTCGGTTCGAAACGAGAACGTTAGATCCTTATTCCTGATCGTTGAGGCACTCTAAAGCTATTAGGCTGTTTTGCTCTCTGATGCCCGTGGACCGAGAGAACGTAGAATATCTGAGCGATCGTGTCGCTCCGGAGTTCGAGCGAGAAAATTCTAAGTCCCGGTTCGTGTCGCTCCGGAACCGAATGTCGACGGAACGAAGGGACAACGGTAGATCCTTATTCCTGGTGCTCGTGGCTCTCTAAAACCATACACTTGTTGTCCACTGTCTCTTACCTGTGTCGAGATAATCGAGAATCATGGAGCGTTCGTGTCGCTCCGGAACCGAAAGTCGTCGGTTCGACACGAGAACGTTAGATCCTTATTCCTGATCGTTGATGCACTCTAAAACTATTAGGCTGTTTTGCTCTCTGATGCCCGTGGACCGAGAGAACGTAGAATGTCGGAGCGATCGTGTCGCTCCGGAGTTCGAGCGAGAAAATTCTAAGTCCCCGGTCGTGTCGCTCCGGAGCCCGAGCGAAAAAATTCTAAGTCCCCGTTCGTGTCGCTGCGGAACCGAATGTCGACGGAACGAAGGGACAACGCTAGATCCTTATTCCTGGTGCTCGTGGCTCTCGAAAACCATACACTTGTTGTCCTCTGTCTCTTCCCAGTGTCGAGATAATCGAGAATCATGGAGCGTACGTGTCGCTCCGGAACCGAAAGTCGTCGGTTCGAAACGAGAACGTTAGATCCTTATTCCTGACCGTTGAAGCACTCTAAAACTATTAGGCTGTTTTGCTCTGTGATGCCCGTGGACCGAGAGAACGTAGAATGTCGGAGCGATCGTGTCGCTCCGGAGTTCGAGCGAAAACATTCTAAGTCCCCGTTCATGTCGCTCCGGAACCGAATGTCGACGGAAGGAAGGGACAACGGTATATCCTTATTCCTGGTGCTCGTGGCTCTCTAAAAGCATACACTTATTGTCCTCTTTCTCTTAGCTGTGTGGAGATAATCGAGAATCATGGAGCGTTCGTGTCGCTCCGGAACCGAAAGGCGTCGGTTCGACACGAGAACGTTAGATCCTTATTCCTGACCGTTGATGCACTCTAAAACTATTAAGCTGTTTTGCTCTCTCATGCCCGTGGACCGAGAGAACGAAGAATATCGGAGCGATCGTGTCGCTCCGGAGTTCGAGCGAAAACATTCTAAGTCCCCGTTCGTGTCGCTCCGGAACCGAATGTCGACGGAACGAAGGGACAACGGTAGATCCTTATTCCTGGTGCTCGTGGCTCTCTAAAAGCATACACTTGTTGTCCTCTGTCTCTTACCTGTGTCGAGATAATCGAGAATCATGCAGCGTTCGTGTCGCTCCGGAACCGAAAGCCATCGGTTCGAAACGAGAAAGTTAGATACTTATTCCTGATCGTTGAGGCACTCTAAAACTATTAGGCTGTTTTGCTCTCTGATGCCCGTGGACCGAGAGAACGTAGAATATCGGAGCGATCGTGTCGCTCCGGAGTTCGAGCGAAAACATTCTAAGTCCCCGTTCATGTCGCTCCGGAACCGAATATCGACGGAACGAAGGGACAACGGTAGATCCTTATTCCTGGTGCTGGTGGCTCTCTAAAACCATACACTTGTTGTCCTCTGTCTCTTACCTGTGTCGAGATAATCGAGAATCATGGAGCGTTCGTGTCGCTCCGGAATCGAAAGTCGTCGGTTCGAAACGAGAACGTTAGATCCTTATTCCTGATCGTTGAGGTACTCTAAAGCTATTAGGCTGTTTTGCTCTCTGATGCCCGTGGACCGAGAGAACGTAGAATATCTGAGCGATCGTGTCGCTCCGGAGTTCGAGCGAGAAAATTCTAAGTCCCCGTTCGTGTCGCTCCGGAACCGAATGTCGACGGAACGAAGGGACAACGGTAGATCCTTATTCCTGGTGCTCGTGGCTCTCTAAAACCATACACTTGTTGTCCTCTGTCTCTTACCTGTGTCGAGATAATCGAGAATCATGGAGCGTTCGTGTCGCTCCGGAATCGAAAGTCGTCGGTTCGAAACGAGAACGTTAGATCCTTATTCCTGATCGTTGAGGCACTCTAAAGCTATTAGGCTGTTTTGCTCTCTGATGCCCGTGGACCGAGAGAACGTAGAATATCTGAGCGATCGTGTCGCCCCGGAGTTCGAGCGAGAAAATTCTAAGTCCCCGTTCGTGTCGCTCCGGAGCCCGAGCGAAAAAATTCTAAGTCCACGTTCGTGTCGCTCCGGAACCGAATGTCGACGGAACGAAGGGACAACGGTAGATCCTTATTCCTGGTGCTCGTGGCTCTCTAAAACCATACACTTGTTGTCCTCTGTCTCTTACCTGTGTCGAGATAATCGAGAATCATGGAGCGCTCGTGTCGCTCCGGAACCGAAAGTCGTCGGTTCGAAACGAGCTCGTTAGAACCTTATTCCTGATCGTTGAGGCACTCTAAAACTATTAGGCTGTTTTGCTCTCTGATGCCCGTGGACCGAGAGGACGTAGAATGTCAGAGCGATCGTGTCGCTCCGGAGTTCGAGCGAAAAAATTCTAAGTCCCCGCTCGTGTCGCTCCGGAACCGAATGTCGACGGAACGAAGGGACAACGGTAAATCCTTATTCCTGGTGCTCGTGGTTCTCTAAAACCATACACTTGTTGTCCTCTGTCTCTTACCTGTGTCGAGATAATCGAGAATCATGGAGCGTTCGTGTCGCTCCGGAACCGAAAGTCGTCGGTTCGAAACGAGCTCGTTAGAACCTTATTGCTGATCGTTGAGGCACTCTAAAACTATTAGGCTGTTTTGCTCTCTGATGCCCGTGGACCGAGAGGACGTAGAATATCGGAGCGATCGTGTCGCTCCGGAGTTCGAGCGAAAAAATTCTAAGTCCCCGTTCGTGTCGCTCCGGAGCCCGAGCGAAAAAATTCTAAGTCCCCGTTCGTGTCGCTCCGGAACCGAATGTCGACGGAACGAAGGGACAACGGTAGATCCTTATTCCTGGTGCTCGTGGCTCTCTAAAACCATACACTTGTTGTCCTCTGTCTCTTACCTGTGTCGAGATAATCGAGAATCATGGAGCGTTCGTGTCGCTCCGGAATCGAAAGTCGTCGGTTCGAAACGAGAACGTTAGATCCTTATTCCTGATCGTTGAGGCACTCTAAAGCTATTAGGCTGTTTTGCTCTCTGATGCCCGTGGACCGAGAGAACGTAGAATATCTGAGCGATCGTGTCGCTCCGGAGTTCGAGCGAGAAAATTCTAAGTCCCCGTCCGTGTCGCTCCGGAGCCCGAGCGAAAAAATTCTAAGTCCCCGTTCGTGTCGCTGCGGAACCGAATGTCGACGGAACGAAGGGACAACGGTAGATCCTTATTCCTGGTGCTCGTGGTTCTCTAAAACGATACACTTGTTGTCCTCTGTCTCTTACCTGTGTCGAGATAATCGAGAATCATGGAGCGTTCGTGTCGCTCCGGAACCGAAAGTCGTCGGTTCGAAACGAGAACGTTAGATCCTTATTCCTGATCGTTGAAGCACTCTAAAACTATTAGGCAGTTTTACTCTCTGATGCCCGTGGACCGAGAGGACGTAGAATATCGGAGCGATCGTGTCGCTCCGGAGTTCGAGCGAAAAAATTCTAAGTCCCCGCTCGTGTCGCTCCGGAACCGAATGTCGACGGAACGAAGGGACAACGGTAGATCCTTATTCCTGGTGCTCGTGGTTCTCTAAAACCATACACTTGTTGTCCTCTGTCTCTTACCTGTGTCGAGATAATCGAGAATTATGGAGCGTTCGTGTCGCTCCGGAACCGATAGTCGTCGGTTCGAAACGAGAACGTTAGATCCTTATTCCTGATCGTGGAGGCACTCTAAAACTATTAGGCTGTTTTGCTCTCTGATGCCCGTGGACCGAGAGAACGTAGAATATCTGAGCGATCGTGTCGCCCCGGAGTTCGAGCGAGAAAATTCTAAGTCCCCGTTCGTGTCGCTCCGGAGCCCGAGCGAAAAAATTCTAAGTCCACGTTCGTGTCGCTCCGGAACCGAATGTCGACGGAACGAAGGGACAACGGTAGATCCTTATTCCTGGTGCTCGTGGTTCTCTAAAACCATACACTTGTTGTCCTCTGTCTCTTACCTGTGTCGAGATAATCGAGAATCATGGAGCGTTCGTGTCGCTCCGGAACCGAAAGTCGTCGGTTCGAAACGAGAACGTTAGATCCTTATTCCTGATCGCTGAGGCACTCCAGAACTATTAGGCTGTTTTGCTCTCTGATGCCCGTGGACCGAGAGAACGTAGAATATCGGAGCGATCGTGTCGCTCCGGAGTTCGAGCGAGAAAATTCTAAGTCCCCGTTCGTGTCGCTCCGAAGCCCGAGCGAAAAAATTCTAAGTCCCCGTTCGTGTCGCTCCGGAACCGAATGTCGACGGAACGAAGGGACACCGGTAGATCCTTATTCCTGGTGCTCGTGGCTCTCTAAAACCATACACTTGTTGTCCTCTGTCTCTTCCCAGTGTCGAGATAATCGAGAATCATGGAGCGTACGTGTCGCTCCGGAACCGAAAGTCGTCGGTTCGAAACGAGAACGTTAGATCCTTATTCCTGACCGTTGAGGCACTCTAAAACTATTAGGCTGTTTTGCTCTGTGATGCCCGTGGACCGAGAGAACGTAGAATGTCGGAGCGATCGTGTCGCTCCGGAGTTCGAGCGAAAACATTCTAAGTCCCCGCTCGTGTCGCTCCGGAACCGAATGTCGACGGAACGAAGGGACAACGGTAGATCCTTATTCCTGGTGCTCGTGGTTCTCTAAAACCATACACTTGTTGTCCTCTGTCTCTTACCTGTGTCGAGATAATCGAGAATCATGGAGCGTTCGTGTCGCTCCGGAACCGAAAGTCGTCGGTTCGAAACGAGAACGTTAGATCCTTATTCCTGATCGTTGAGGCACTCTAAAACTATTAGGCTGTTTTGCTCTCTGATGCCCGTGGACAGAGAGAACGTAGAATATCGGAGCGATCGTGTCGCTCCGTAGCCCGAGCGAAAAGATTCTAAGTCCCCGTTCGTGTCGCTCCGGAACCGAATGTCGTCGGTTCGACACGAGAACGTTAGATCCTTATTCCTGATCGTTCAGGCACTCTAAAACTATTAGGCTGTTTTGCTCTCTGATGCCCGTGGACAGAGAGAACGTAGAATATCGGAGCGATCGTGTCGCTCCGTAGCCCGAGCGAAAAAATTCTAAGTCCCCGTTCGTGTCGCTCCGGAACCGAATGTCGACGGAACGAAGGGACACCGGTAGATCCTTATTCCTGGTGCTGGTGGCTCTCTAAAACCATACACTTGTTGTCCTCTGTCTCTTACCTGTGTCGAGATAATCGAGAATCATGGAGCGTTCGTGTCGCTCCGGAATCGAAAGTCGTCGGTTCGAAACGAGAACGTTAGATCCTTATTCCTGATCGTTGAGGCACTCTAAAGCTATTAGGCTGTTTTGCTCTCTGATGCCCGTGGACCGAGAGAACGTAGAATATCTGAGCGATCGTGTCGCTCCGGAGTTCGAGCGAGAAAATTCTAAGTCCCGGTTCGTGTCGCTCCGGAACCGAATGTCGACGGAACGAAGGGACAACGGTAGATCCTTATTCCTGGTGCTCGTGGCTCTCTAAAACCATACACTTGTTGTCCACTGTCTCTTACCTGTGTCGAGATAATCGAGAATCATGGAGCGTTCGTGTCGCTCCGGAACCGAAAGTCGTCGGTTCGACACGAGAACGTTAGATCCTTATTCCTGATCGTTGATGCACTCTAAAACTATTAGGCTGTTTTGCTCTCTGATGCCCGTGGACCGAGAGAACGTAGAATGTCGGAGCGATCGTGTCGCTCCGGAGTTCGAGCGAGAAAATTCTAAGTCCCCGGTCGTGTCGCTCCGGAGCCCGAGCGAAAAAATTCTAAGTCCCCGTTCGTGTCGCTCCGAAACCGAATGTCGACGGAACGAAGGGACAACGCTAGATCCTTATTCCTGGTGCTCGTGGCTCTCGAAAACCATACACTTGTTGTCCTCTGTCTCTTACCTGTGTCGAGATAATCGAGAATCATGCAGCGTTCGTGTCGCTCCGGAACCGAAAGCCATCGGTTCGAAACGAGAACGTTAGATACTTATTCCTGATCGTTGAGGCACTCTAAAACTATTAGGCTGTTTTGCTCTCTGATGCCCGTGGACCGAGAGAACGTAGAATATCGGAGCGATCGTGTCGCTCCGGAGTTCGAGCGAAAACATTCTAAGTCCCCGTTCATGTCGCTCCGGAACCGAATGTCGACGGAACGAAGGGACAACGGTAGATCCTTATTCCTGGTGCTGGTGGCTCTCTAAAGCCATACACTTGTTGTCCTCTGTCTCTTACCTGTGTCGAGATAATCGAGAATCATGGAGCGTTCGTGACGCTCCGGAATCGAAGGTCGTCGGTTCGAAACGAGAACGTTAGATGCTTATTCCTGATCGTTGAGGCACTCTAAAACTATTAGGCTGTTTTGCTCTGTGATGCCCGTGGACCGAGAGAACGTAGAATATCGGAGCGATCGTGTCGCTCCGGAGTTCGAGCGAAAACATTCTAAGTCACCGTTCGTGTCGCTCCGGAACCGAATGTCGACGGAACGAAGGGACAACGGTAGATCCTTATTCCTGGTGCTCGTGGCTCTCTAAAACCATACACTTGTTGTCCTCTGTCTCTTACCTGTGTCGAGATAATCGAGAATCATGGAGCGCTCGTGTCGCTCCGGAACCGAAAGTCGTCGGTTCGAAACGAGCTCGTTAGAACCTTATTCCTGATCGTTGAGGCACTCTAAAACTATTAGGCTGTTTTGCTCTCTGATGCCCGTGGACCGAGAGGACGTAGAATGTCGGAGCGATCGTGTCGCTCCGGAGTTCGAGCGAAAAAATTCTAAGTCCCCGCTCGTGTCGCTCCGGAACCGAATGTCGACGGAACGAAGGGACAACGGTAGATCCTTATTCCTGGTGCTCGTGGCTCTCTAAAACCATACACTTGTTGTCCTCTGTCTCTTACCTGTGTCGAGATAATCGAGAATCATGGAGCGTTCGTGTCGCTCCGGAATCGAAAGTCGTCGGTTCGAAACGAGAACGTTAGATCCTTATTCCTGATCGTTGAGGCACTCTAAAGCTATTAGGCTGTTTTGCTCTCTGATGCCCGTGGACCGAGAGAACCTAGAATATCTGAGCGATCGTGTCGCTCCGAAGTTCGAGCGAGAAAATTCTAAGTCCCCGTCCGTGTCGCTCCGGAGCCCGAGCGAAAAAATTCTAAGTCCCCGTTCGTGTCGCTGCGGAACCGAATGTCGACGGAACGAAGGGACAACGGTAGATCCTTATTCCTGGTGCTCGTGGCTCTCTAAAACCATACACTTGTTGTCCTCTGTCTCTTCCCAGTGTCGAGATAATCGAGAATCATGGAGCGTACGTGTCGCTCCGGAACCGAAAGTCGTCGGTTCGAAACGAGAACGTTAGATCCTTATTCCTGACCGTTGAAGCACTCTAAAACTATTAGGCTGTTTTGCTCTGTGATGCCCGTGGACCGAGAGAACGTAGAATGTCGGAGCGATCGTGTCGCTCCGGAGTTCGAGCGAAAACATTCTAAGTCCCCGTTCATGTCGCTCCGGAACCGAATGTCGACGGAAGGAAGGGACAACGGTATATCCTTATTCCTGGTGCTCGTGGCTCTCTAAAAGCATACACTTATTGTCCTCTTTCTCTTAGCTGTGTGGAGATAATCGAGAATCATGGAGCGTTCGTGTCGCTCCGGAACCGAAAGGCGTCGGTTCGACACGAGAACGTTAGATCCTTATTCCTGACCGTTGATGCACTCTAAAACTATTAAGCTGTTTTGCTCTCTCATGCCCGTGGACCGAGAGAACGAAGAATATCGGAGCGATCGTGTCGCTCCGGAGTTCGAGCGAAAACATTCTAAGTCCCCGTTCGTGTCGCTCCGGAACCGAATGTCGACGGAACGAAGGGACAACGGTAGATCCTTATTCCTGGTGCTCGTGGCTCTCTAAAAGCATACACTTGTTGTCCTCTGTCTCTTACCTGTGTCGAGATAATCGAGAATCATGCAGCGTTCGTGTCGCTCCGGAACCGAAAGCCATCGGTTCGAAACGAGAAAGTTAGATACTTATTCCTGATCGTTGAGGCACTCTAAAACTATTAGGCTGTTTTGCTCTCTGATGCCCGTGGACCGAGAGAACGTAGAATATCGGAGCGATCGTGTCGCTCCGGAGTTCGAGCGAAAACATTCTAAGTCCCCGTTCATGTCGCTCCGGAACCGAATATCGACGGAACGAAGGGACAACGGTAGATCCTTATTCCTGGTGCTGGTGGCTCTCTAAAACCATACACTTGTTGTCCTCTGTCTCTTACCTGTGTCGAGATAATCGAGAATCATGGAGCGTTCGTGTCGCTCCGGAATCGAAAGTCGTCGGTTCGAAACGAGAACGTTAGATCCTTATTCCTGATCGTTGAGGTACTCTAAAGCTATTAGGCTGTTTTGCTCTCTGATGCCCGTGGACCGAGAGAACGTAGAATATCTGAGCGATCGTGTCGCTCCGGAGTTCGAGCGAGAAAATTCTAAGTCCCCGTTCGTGTCGCTCCGGAACCGAATGTCGACGGAACGAAGGGACAACGGTAGATCCTTATTCCTGGTGCTCGTGGCTCTCTAAAACCATACACTTGTTGTCCTCTGTCTCTTACCTGTGTCGAGATAATCGAGAATCATGGAGCGTTCGTGTCGCTCCGGAATCGAAAGTCGTCGGTTCGAAACGAGAACGTTAGATCCTTATTCCTGATCGTTGAGGCACTCTAAAGCTATTAGGCTGTTTTGCTCTCTGATGCCCGTGGACCGAGAGAACGTAGAATATCTGAGCGATCGTGTCGCCCCGGAGTTCGAGCGAGAAAATTCTAAGTCCCCGTTCGTGTCGCTCCGGAGCCCGAGCGAAAAAATTCTAAGTCCACGTTCGTGTCGCTCCGGAACCGAATGTCGACGGAACGAAGGGACAACGGTAGATCCTTATTCCTGGTGCTCGTGGCTCTCTAAAACCATACACTTGTTGTCCTCTGTCTCTTACCTGTGTCGAGATAATCGAGAATCATGGAGCGCTCGTGTCGCTCCGGAACCGAAAGTCGTCGGTTCGAAACGAGCTCGTTAGAACCTTATTCCTGATCGTTGAGGCACTCTAAAACTATTAGGCTGTTTTGCTCTCTGATGCCCGTGGACCGAGAGGACGTAGAATGTCAGAGCGATCGTGTCGCTCCGGAGTTCGAGCGAAAAAATTCTAAGTCCCCGCTCGTGTCGCTCCGGAACCGAATGTCGACGGAACGAAGGGACAACGGTAAATCCTTATTCCTGGTGCTCGTGGTTCTCTAAAACCATACACTTGTTGTCCTCTGTCTCTTACCTGTGTCGAGATAATCGAGAATCATGGAGCGTTCGTGTCGCTCCGGAACCGAAAGTCGTCGGTTCGAAACGAGCTCGTTAGAACCTTATTGCTGATCGTTGAGGCACTCTAAAACTATTAGGCTGTTTTGCTCTCTGATGCCCGTGGACCGAGAGGACGTAGAATATCGGAGCGATCGTGTCGCTCCGGAGTTCGAGCGAAAAAATTCTAAGTCCCCGTTCGTGTCGCTCCGGAGCCCGAGCGAAAAAATTCTAAGTCCCCGTTCGTGTCGCTCCGGAACCGAATGTCGACGGAACGAAGGGACAACGGTAGATCCTTATTCCTGGTGCTCGTGGCTCTCTAAAACCATACACTTGTTGTCCTCTGTCTCTTACCTGTGTCGAGATAATCGAGAATCATGGAGCGTTCGTGTCGCTCCGGAATCGAAAGTCGTCGGTTCGAAACGAGAACGTTAGATCCTTATTCCTGATCGTTGAGGCACTCTAAAGCTATTAGGCTGTTTTGCTCTCTGATGCCCGTGGACCGAGAGAACGTAGAATATCTGAGCGATCGTGTCGCTCCGGAGTTCGAGCGAGAAAATTCTAAGTCCCCGTCCGTGTCGCTCCGGAGCCCGAGCGAAAAAATTCTAAGTCCCCGTTCGTGTCGCTGCGGAACCGAATGTCGACGGAACGAAGGGACAACGGTAGATCCTTATTCCTGGTGCTCGTGGTTCTCTAAAACGATACACTTGTTGTCCTCTGTCTCTTACCTGTGTCGAGATAATCGAGAATCATGGAGCGTTCGTGTCGCTCCGGAACCGAAAGTCGTCGGTTCGAAACGAGAACGTTAGATCCTTATTCCTGATCGTTGAAGCACTCTAAAACTATTAGGCAGTTTTACTCTCTGATGCCCGTGGACCGAGAGGACGTAGAATATCGGAGCGATCGTGTCGCTCCGGAGTTCGAGCGAAAAAATTCTAAGTCCCCGCTCGTGTCGCTCCGGAACCGAATGTCGACGGAACGAAGGGACAACGGTAGATCCTTATTCCTGGTGCTCGTGGTTCTCTAAAACCATACACTTGTTGTCCTCTGTCTCTTACCTGTGTCGAGATAATCGAGAATTATGGAGCGTTCGTGTCGCTCCGGAACCGATAGTCGTCGGTTCGAAACGAGAACGTTAGATCCTTATTCCTGATCGTGGAGGCACTCTAAAACTATTAGGCTGTTTTGCTCTCTGATGCCCGTGGACCGAGAGAACGTAGAATATCTGAGCGATCGTGTCGCCCCGGAGTTCGAGCGAGAAAATTCTAAGTCCCCGTTCGTGTCGCTCCGGAGCCCGAGCGAAAAAATTCTAAGTCCACGTTCGTGTCGCTCCGGAACCGAATGTCGACGGAACGAAGGGACAACGGTAGATCCTTATTCCTGGTGCTCGTGGTTCTCTAAAACCATACACTTGTTGTCCTCTGTCTCTTACCTGTGTCGAGATAATCGAGAATCATGGAGCGTTCGTGTCGCTCCGGAACCGAAAGTCGTCGGTTCGAAACGAGAACGTTAGATCCTTATTCCTGATCGCTGAGGCACTCCAGAACTATTAGGCTGTTTTGCTCTCTGATGCCCGTGGACCGAGAGAACGTAGAATATCGGAGCGATCGTGTCGCTCCGGAGTTCGAGCGAGAAAATTCTAAGTCCCCGTTCGTGTCGCTCCGAAGCCCGAGCGAAAAAATTCTAAGTCCCCGTTCGTGTCGCTCCGGAACCGAATGTCGACGGAACGAAGGGACACCGGTAGATCCTTATTCCTGGTGCTCGTGGCTCTCTAAAACCATACACTTGTTGTCCTCTGTCTCTTCCCAGTGTCGAGATAATCGAGAATCATGGAGCGTACGTGTCGCTCCGGAACCGAAAGTCGTCGGTTCGAAACGAGAACGTTAGATCCTTATTCCTGACCGTTGAGGCACTCTAAAACTATTAGGCTGTTTTGCTCTGTGATGCCCGTGGACCGAGAGAACGTAGAATGTCGGAGCGATCGTGTCGCTCCGGAGTTCGAGCGAAAACATTCTAAGTCCCCGCTCGTGTCGCTCCGGAACCGAATGTCGACGGAACGAAGGGACAACGGTAGATCCTTATTCCTGGTGCTCGTGGTTCTCTAAAACCATACACTTGTTGTCCTCTGTCTCTTACCTGTGTCGAGATAATCGAGAATCATGGAGCGTTCGTGTCGCTCCGGAACCGAAAGTCGTCGGTTCGAAACGAGAACGTTAGATCCTTATTCCTGATCGTTGAGGCACTCTAAAACTATTAGGCTGTTTTGCTCTCTGATGCCCGTGGACAGAGAGAACGTAGAATATCGGAGCGATCGTGTCGCTCCGTAGCCCGAGCGAAAAGATTCTAAGTCCCCGTTCGTGTCGCTCCGGAACCGAATGTCGTCGGTTCGACACGAGAACGTTAGATCCTTATTCCTGATCGTTCAGGCACTCTAAAACTATTAGGCTGTTTTGCTCTCTGATGCCCGTGGACAGAGAGAACGTAGAATATCGGAGCGATCGTGTCGCTCCGTAGCCCGAGCGAAAAAATTCTAAGTCCCCGTTCGTGTCGCTCCGGAACCGAATGTCGACGGAACGAAGGGACACCGGTAGATCCTTATTCCTGGTGCTGGTGGCTCTCTAAAACCATACACTTGTTGTCCTCTGTCTCTTACCTGTGTCGAGATAATCGAGAATCATGGAGCGTTCGTGTCGCTCCGGAATCGAAAGTCGTCGGTTCGAAACGAGAACGTTAGATCCTTATTCCTGATCGTTGAGGCACTCTAAAGCTATTAGGCTGTTTTGCTCTCTGATGCCCGTGGACCGAGAGAACGTAGAATATCTGAGCGATCGTGTCGCTCCGGAGTTCGAGCGAGAAAATTCTAAGTCCCCGTTCGTGTCGCTCCGGAACCGAATGTCGACGGAACGAAGGGACAACGGTAGATCCTTATTCCTGGTGCTCGTGGCTCTCTAAAACCATACACTTGTTGTCCTCTGTCTCTTACCTGTGTCGAGATAATCGAGAATCATGGAGCGTTCGTGACGCTCCGGAATCGAAGGTCGTCGGTTCGAAACGAGAACGTTAGATGCTTATTCCTGATCGTTGAGGCACTCTAAAGCTATTAGGCTGTTTTGCTCTCTGATGCCCGTGGACCGAGAGAACGTAGAATATCTGAGCGATCGTGTCGCTCCGGAGTTCGAGCGAGAAAATTCTAAGTCCCCGTTCGTGTCGCTCCGGAGCCCGAGCGAAAAAATTCTAAGTCCCCGTTCGTGTCGCTCCGGAACCGAATGTCGACGGAACGAAGGGACAACGGTAGAACCTTATTCCTGGTGCTCGTGGTTCTCTAAAACCATACACTTGTTGTCCTCTGTCTCTTACCTGTGTCGAGATAATCGAGAATCATGGAGCGTTCGTGTCGCTCCGGAACCGAAAGTCGTCGGTTCTAAACGAGAACGTTAGATCCTTATTCCTGATCGCTGAGGCACTCCAGAACTATTAGGCTGTTTTGCTCTCTGATGCCCGTGGACCGAGAGAACGTAGATAGTCGGAGCGATCGTGTCGCTCCGGAGTTCGAGCGAAAAAATTCTAAGTCCCCGTTCGTGTCGCTCCGGAACCGAATGTCGACGGAACGAAGGGACAGCGGTAGATCCTTATTCCTGGTGCTCGTGGCTCTCTAAAACCATACACTTGTTGTCCTCTGTCTCTTCCCAGTGTCGAGATAATCGAGAATCATGGAGCGTACGTGTCGCTCCGGAACCGAAAGTCGTCGGTTCGAAACGAGAACGTTAGATCCTTATTCCTGATCGTTGAGGCACTCTAAAACTATTAGGCTGTTTTGCTCTGTGATGCCCGTGGACCGAGAGAACGTAGAATATCGGAGCGATCGTGTCGCTCCGGAGTTCGAGCGAAAACATTCTAAGTCACCGTTCGTGTCGCTCCGGAACCGAATGTCGACGGAACGAAGGGACAACGGTAGATCCTTATTCCTGGTGCTCGTGGCTCTCTAAAACCATACACTTGTTGTCCTCTGTCTCTTACCTGTGTCGAGATAATCGAGAATCATGGAGCGCTCGTGTCGCTCCGGAACCGAAAGTCGTCGGTTCGAAACGAGCTCGTTAGAACCTTATTCCTGATTGTTGAGGCACTCTAAAACTATTAGGCTGTTTTGCTCTCTGATGCCCGTGGACCGAGAGGACGTAGAATGTCGGAGCGATCGTGTCGCTCCGGAGTTCGAGCGAAAAAATTCTAAGTCCCCGCTCGTGTCGCTCCGGAACCGAATGTCGACGGAACGAAGGGACAACGGTAGATCCTTATTCCTGGTGCTCGTGGCTCTCTAAAACCATACACTTGTTGTCCTCTGTCTCTTACCTGTGTCGAGATAATCGAGAATCATGGAGCGTTCGTGTCGCTCCGGAATCGAAAGTCGTCGGTTCGAAACGAGAACGTTAGATCCTTATTCCTGATCGTTGAGGCACTCTAAAGCTATTAGGCTGTTTTGCTCTCTGATGCCCGTGGACCGAGAGAACCTAGAATATCTGAGCGATCGTGTCGCTCCGAAGTTCGAGCGAGAAAATTCTAAGTCCCCGTCCGTGTCGCTCCGGAGCCCGAGCGAAAAAATTCTAAGTCCCCGTTCGTGTCGCTGCGGAACCGAATGTCGACGGAACGAAGGGACAACGGTAGATCCTTATTCCTGGTGCTCGTGGCTCTCTAAAACCATACACTTGTTGTCCTCTGTCTCTTCCCAGTGTCGAGATAATCGAGAATCATGGAGCGTACGTGTCGCTCCGGAACCGAAAGTCGTCGGTTCGAAACGAGAACGTTAGATCCTTATTCCTGACCGTTGAAGCACTCTAAAACTATTAGGCTGTTTTGCTCTGTGATGCCCGTGGACCGAGAGAACGTAGAATGTCGGAGCGATCGTGTCGCTCCGGAGTTCGAGCGAAAACATTCTAAGTCCCCGTTCATGTCGCTCCGGAACCGAATGTCGACGGAAGGAAGGGACAACGGTATATCCTTATTCCTGGTGCTCGTGGCTCTCTAAAAGCATACACTTGTTGTCCTCTGTCTCTTACCTGTGTCGAGATAATCGAGAATCATGGAGCGTTCGTGTCGCTCCGGAACCGAAAGTCGTCGGTTCGAAACGAGAACGTTAGATCCTTATTCCTGATCGCTGAGGCACTCCAGAACTATTAGGCTGTTTTGCTCTCTGATGCCCGTGGACCGAGAGAACGTAGAATATCGGAGCGATCGTGTCGCTCCGGAGTTCGAGCGAGAAAATTCTAAGTCCCCGTTCGTGTCGCTCCGAAGCCCGAGCGAAAAAATTCTAAGTCCCCGTTCGTGTCGCTCCGGAACCGAATGTCGACGGAACGAAGGGACACCGGTAGATCCTTATTCCTGGTGCTCGTGGCTCTCTAAAACCATACACTTGTTGTCCTCTGTCTCTTCCCAGTGTCGAGATAATCGAGAATCATGGAGCGTACGTGTCGCTCCGGAACCGAAAGTCGTCGGTTCGAAACGAGAACGTTAGATCCTTATTCCTGACCGTTGAGGCACTCTAAAACTATTAGGCTGTTTTGCTCTGTGATGCCCGTGGACCGAGAGAACGTAGAATGTCGGAGCGATCGTGTCGCTCCGGAGTTCGAGCGAAAACATTCTAAGTCCCCGCTCGTGTCGCTCCGGAACCGAATGTCGACGGAACGAAGGGACAACGGTAGATCCTTATTCCTGGTGCTCGTGGTTCTCTAAAACCATACACTTGTTGTCCTCTGTCTCTTACCTGTGTCGAGATAATCGAGAATCATGGAGCGTTCGTGTCGCTCCGGAACCGAAAGTCGTCGGTTCGAAACGAGAACGTTAGATCCTTATTCCTGATCGTTGAGGCACTCTAAAACTATTAGGCTGTTTTGCTCTCTGATGCCCGTGGACAGAGAGAACGTAGAATATCGGAGCGATCGTGTCGCTCCGTAGCCCGAGCGAAAAGATGCTAAGTCCCCGTTCGTGTCGCTCCGGAACCGAATGTCGTCGGTTCGACACGAGAACGTTAGATCCTTATTCCTGATCGTTCAGGCACTCTAAAACTATTAGGCTGTTTTGCTCTCTGATGCCCGTGGACAGAGAGAACGTAGAATATCGGAGCGATCGTGTCGCTCCGTAGCCCGAGCGAAAAAATTCTAAGTCCCCGTTCGTGTCGCTCCGGAACCGAATGTCGACGGAACGAAGGGACACCGGTAGATCCTTATTCCTGGTGCTGGTGGCTCTCTAAAACCATACACTTGTTGTCCTCTGTCTCTTACCTGTGTCGAGATAATCGAGAATCATGGAGCGTTCGTGTCGCTCCGGAATCGAAAGTCGTCGGTTCGAAACGAGAACGTTAGATCCTTATTCCTGATCGTTGAGGCACTCTAAAGCTATTAGGCTGTTTTGCTCTCTGATGCCCGTGGACCGAGAGAACGTAGAATATCTGAGCGATCGTGTCGCTCCGGAGTTCGAGCGAGAAAATTCTAAGTCCCCGTTCGTGTCGCTCCGGAACCGAATGTCGACGGAACGAAGGGACAACGGTAGATCCTTATTCCTGGTGCTCGTGGCTCTCTAAAACCATACACTTGTTGTCCTCTGTCTCTTACCTGTGTCGAGATAATCGAGAATCATGGAGCGTTCGTGACGCTCCGGAATCGAAGGTCGTCGGTTCGAAACGAGAACGTTAGATGCTTATTCCTGATCGTTGAGGCACTCTAAAGCTATTAGGCTGTTTTGCTCTCTGATGCCCGTGGACCGAGAGAACGTAGAATATCTGAGCGATCGTGTCGCTCCGGAGTTCGAGCGAGAAAATTCTAAGTCCCCGTTCGTGTCGCTCCGGAGCCCGAGCGAAAAAATTCTAAGTCCCCGTTCGTGTCGCTCCGGAACCGAATGTCGACGGAACGAAGGGACAACGGTAGAACCTTATTCCTGGTGCTCGTGGTTCTCTAAAACCATACACTTGTTGTCCTCTGTCTCTTACCTGTGTCGAGATAATCGAGAATCATGGAGCGTTCGTGTCGCTCCGGAACCGAAAGTCGTCGGTTCTAAACGAGAACGTTAGATCCTTATTCCTGATCGCTGAGGCACTCCAGAACTATTAGGCTGTTTTGCTCTCTGATGCCCGTGGACCGAGAGAACGTAGATAGTCGGAGCGATCGTGTCGCTCCGGAGTTCGAGCGAAAAAATTCTAAGTCCCCGTTCGTGTCGCTCCGGAACCGAATGTCGACGGAACGAAGGGACAGCGGTAGATCCTTATTCCTGGTGCTCGTGGCTCTCTAAAACCATACACTTGTTGTCCTCTGTCTCTTCCCAGTGTCGAGATAATCGAGAATCATGGAGCGTACGTGTCGCTCCGGAACCGAAAGTCGTCGGTTCGAAACGAGAACGTTAGATCCTTATTCCTGATCGTTGAGGCACTCTAAAACTATTAGGCTGTTTTGCTCTGTGATGCCCGTGGACCGAGAGAACGTAGAATATCGGAGCGATCGTGTCGCTCCGGAGTTCGAGCGAAAACATTCTAAGTCACCGTTCGTGTCGCTCCGGAACCGAATGTCGACGGAACGAAGGGACAACGGTAGATCCTTATTCCTGGTGCTCGTGGCTCTCTAAAACCATACACTTGTTGTCCTCTGTCTCTTACCTGTGTCGAGATAATCGAGAATCATGGAGCGCTCGTGTCGCTCCGGAACCGAAAGTCGTCGGTTCGAAACGAGCTCGTTAGAACCTTATTCCTGATTGTTGAGGCACTCTAAAACTATTAGGCTGTTTTGCTCTCTGATGCCCGTGGACCGAGAGGACGTAGAATGTCGGAGCGATCGTGTCGCTCCGGAGTTCGAGCGAAAAAATTCTAAGTCCCCGCTCGTGTCGCTCCGGAACCGAATGTCGACGGAACGAAGGGACAACGGTAGATCCTTATTCCTGGTGCTCGTGGCTCTCTAAAACCATACACTTGTTGTCCTCTGTCTCTTACCTGTGTCGAGATAATCGAGAATCATGGAGCGTTCGTGTCGCTCCGGAATCGAAAGTCGTCGGTTCGAAACGAGAACGTTAGATCCTTATTCCTGATCGTTGAGGCACTCTAAAGCTATTAGGCTGTTTTGCTCTCTGATGCCCGTGGACCGAGAGAACCTAGAATATCTGAGCGATCGTGTCGCTCCGAAGTTCGAGCGAGAAAATTCTAAGTCCCCGTCCGTGTCGCTCCGGAGCCCGAGCGAAAAAATTCTAAGTCCCCGTTCGTGTCGCTGCGGAACCGAATGTCGACGGAACGAAGGGACAACGGTAGATCCTTATTCCTGGTGCTCGTGGCTCTCTAAAACCATACACTTGTTGTCCTCTGTCTCTTCCCAGTGTCGAGATAATCGAGAATCATGGAGCGTACGTGTCGCTCCGGAACCGAAAGTCGTCGGTTCGAAACGAGAACGTTAGATCCTTATTCCTGACCGTTGAAGCACTCTAAAACTATTAGGCTGTTTTGCTCTGTGATGCCCGTGGACCGAGAGAACGTAGAATGTCGGAGCGATCGTGTCGCTCCGTAGCCCGAGCGAAAAGATTCTAAGTCCCCGTTCGTGTCGCTCCGGAACCGAATGTCGTCGGTTCGACACGAGAACGTTAGATCCTTATTCCTGATCGTTCAGGCACTCTAAAACTATTAGGCTGTTTTGCTCTCTGATGCCCGTGGACAGAGAGAACGTAGAATATCGGAGCGATCGTGTCGCTCCGTAGCCCGAGCGAAAAAATTCTAAGTCCCCGTTCGTGTCGCTCCGGAACCGAATGTCGACGGAACGAAGGGACACCGGTAGATCCTTATTCCTGGTGCTGGTGGCTCTCTAAAACCATACACTTGTTGTCCTCTGTCTCTTACCTGTGTCGAGATAATCGAGAATCATGGAGCGTTCGTGTCGCTCCGGAATCGAAAGTCGTCGGTTCGAAACGAGAACGTTAGATCCTTATTCCTGATCGTTGAGGCACTCTAAAGCTATTAGGCTGTTTTGCTCTCTGATGCCCGTGGACCGAGAGAACGTAGAATATCTGAGCGATCGTGTCGCTCCGGAGTTCGAGCGAGAAAATTCTAAGTCCCCGTTCGTGTCGCTCCGGAACCGAATGTCGACGGAACGAAGGGACAACGGTAGATCCTTATTCCTGGTGCTCGTGGCTCTCTAAAACCATACACTTGTTGTCCTCTGTCTCTTACCTGTGTCGAGATAATCGAGAATCATGGAGCGTTCGTGACGCTCCGGAATCGAAGGTCGTCGGTTCGAAACGAGAACGTTAGATGCTTATTCCTGATCGTTGAGGCACTCTAAAGCTATTAGGCTGTTTTGCTCTCTGATGCCCGTGGACCGAGAGAACGTAGAATATCTGAGCGATCGTGTCGCTCCGGAGTTCGAGCGAGAAAATTCTAAGTCCCCGTTCGTGTCGCTCCGGAGCCCGAGCGAAAAAATTCTAAGTCCCCGTTCGTGTCGCTCCGGAACCGAATGTCGACGGAACGAAGGGACAACGGTAGAACCTTATTCCTGGTGCTCGTGGTTCTCTAAAACCATACACTTGTTGTCCTCTGTCTCTTACCTGTGTCGAGATAATCGAGAATCATGGAGCGTTCGTGTCGCTCCGGAACCGAAAGTCGTCGGTTCTAAACGAGAACGTTAGATCCTTATTCCTGATCGCTGAGGCACTCCAGAACTATTAGGCTGTTTTGCTCTCTGATGCCCGTGGACCGAGAGAACGTAGATAGTCGGAGCGATCGTGTCGCTCCGGAGTTCGAGCGAAAAAATTCTAAGTCCCCGTTCGTGTCGCTCCGGAACCGAATGTCGACGGAACGAAGGGACAGCGGTAGATCCTTATTCCTGGTGCTGGTGGCTCTCTAAAGCCATACACTTGTTGTCCTCTGTCTCTTACCTGTGTCGAGATAATCGAGAATCATGGAGCGTTCGTGTCGCTCCGGAATCGAAGGTCGTCGGTTCGAAACGAGAACGTTAGATCCTTATTCCTGATCGTTGAGGCACTCTAAAGCTATTAGGCTGTTTTGCTCTCTGATGCCCGTGGACCGAGAGAACGTAGAATATCTGAGCGATCGTGTCGCTCCGGAGTTCGAGCGAGAAAATTCTAAGTCCCCGTTCGTGTCGCTCCGGAGCCCGAGCGAAAAAATTCTAAGTCCCCGTTCGTGTCGCTCCGGAACCGAATGTCGACGGAACGAAGGGACAACGGTAGATCCTTATTCCTGGTGCTCGTGGTTCTCTAAAACCATACACTTGTTGTCCTCTGTCTCTTACCTGTGTCGAGATAATCGAGAATCATGGAGCGTTCGTGTCGCTCCGGAACCGAAAGTCGTCGGTTCGAAACGAGCTCGTTAGAACCTTATTGCTGATCGTTGAGGCACTCTAAAACTATTAGGCTGTTTTGCTCTCTGATGCCCGTGGACCGAGAGGACGTAGAATATCGGAGCGATCGTGTCGCTCCGGAGTTCGAGCGAAAAAATTCTAAGTCCCCGTTCGTGTCGCTCCGGAGCCCGAGCGAAAAAATTCTAAGTCCCCGTTCGTGTCGCTCCGGAACCGAATGTCGACGGAACGAAGGGACAACGGTAGATCCTTATTCCTGGTGCTCGTGGCTCTCTAAAACCATACACTTGTTGTCCTCTGTCTCTTACCTGTGTCGAGATAATCGAGAATCATGGAGCGTTCGTGTCGCTCCGGAATCGAAAGTCGTCGGTTCGAAACGAGAACGTTAGATCCTTATTCCTGATCGTTGAGGCACTCTAAAGCTATTCGGCTGTTTTGCTCTCTGATGCCCGTGGACCGAGAGAACGTAGAATATCTGAGCGATCGTGTCGCTCCGGAGTTCGAGCGAGAAAATTCTAAGTCCCCGTCCGTGTCGCTCCGGAGCCCGAGCGAAAAAATTCTAAGTCCCCGTTCGTGTCGCTGCGGAACCGAATGTCGACGGAACGAAGGGACAACGGTAGATCCTTATTCCTGGTGCTCGTGGTTCTCTAAAACGATACACTTGTTGTCCTCTGTCTCTTACCTGTGTCGAGATAATCGAGAATCATGGAGCGTTCGTGTCGCTCCGGAACCGAAAGTCGTCGGTTCGAAACGAGAACGTTAGATCCTTATTCCTGATCGTTGAAGCACTCTAAAACTATTAGGCAGTTTTACTCTCTGATGCCCGTGGACCGAGAGGACGTAGAATATCGGAGCGATCGTGTCGCTCCGGAGTTCGAGCGAAAAAATTCTAAGTCCCCGCTCGTGTCGCTCCGGAACCGAATGTCGACGGAACGAAGGGACAACGGTAGATCCTTATTCCTGGTGCTCGTGGTTCTCTAAAACCATACACTTGTTGTCCTCTGTCTCTTACCTGTGTCGAGATAATCGAGAATTATGGAGCGTTCGTGTCGCTCCGGAACCGATAGTCGTCGGTTCGAAACGAGAACGTTAGATCCTTATTCCTGATCGTGGAGGCACTCTAAAACTATTAGGCTGTTTTGCTCTCTGATGCCCGTGGACCGAGAGGACGTAGAATAGCGGAGCGATCGTGTCGCTCCGGAGTTCGAGCGAAAAAATTCTAAGTCCCCGTTCGTGTCGCTCCGGAGCCCGAGCGAAAAAATTCTAAGTCCACGTTCGTGTCGCTCCGGAACCGAATGTCGACGGAACGAAGGGACAACGGTAGATCCTTATTCCTGGTGCTCGTGGCTCTCTAAAACCATACACTTGTTGTCCTCTGTCTCTTACCTGTGTCGAGATAATCGAGAATCATGGAGCGTTCGTGTCGCTCCGGAATCGAAAGTCGTCGGTTCGAAACGAGAACGTTAGATCCTTATTCCTGATCGTTGAGGCACTCTAAAGCTATTAGGCTGTTTTGCTCTCTGATGCCCGTGGACCGAGAGAACGTAGAATATCTGAGCGATCGTGTCGCTCCGGAGTTCGAGCGAGAAAATTCTAAGTCCCCGTTCGTGTCGCTCCAGAACCGAATGTCGACGGAACGAAGGGACAACGGTAGATCCTTATTCCTGGTGCTCGTGGCTCTCTAAAACCATACACTTGTTGTCCACTGTCTCTTACCTGTGTCGAGATAATCGAGAATCATGGAGCGTTCGTGTCGCTCCGGAACCGAAAGTCGTCGGTTCGACACGAGAACGTTAGATCCTTATTCCTGATCGTTGATGCACTCTAAAACTATTAGGCTGTTTTGCTCTCTGATGCCCGTGGACCGAGAGAACGTAGAATGTCGGAGCGATCGTGTCGCTCCGGAGTTCGAGCGAGAAAATTCTAAGTCCCCGGTCGTGTCGCTCCGGAGCCCGAGCGAAAAAATTCTAAGTCCCCGTTCGTGTCGCTCCGAAACCGAATGTCGACGGAACGAAGGGACAACGCTAGATCCTTATTCCTGGTGCTCGTGGCTCTCGAAAACCATACACTTGTTGTCCTCTGTCTCTTACCTGTGTCGAGATAATCGAGAATCATGCAGCGTTCGTGTCGCTCCGGAACCGAAAGCCATCGGTTCGAAACGAGAACGTTAGATACTTATTCCTGATCGTTGAGGCACTCTAAAACTATTAGGCTGTTTTGCTCTCTGATGCCCGTGGACCGAGAGAACGTAGAATATCGGAGCGATCGTGTCGCTCCGGAGTTCGAGCGAAAACATTCTAAGTCCCCGTTCATGTCGCTCCGGAACCGAATGTCGACGGAACGAAGGGACAACGGTAGATCCTTATTCCTGGTGCTGGTGGCTCTCTAAAGCCATACACTTGTTGTCCTCTGTCTCTTACCTGTGTCGAGATAATCGAGAATCATGGAGCGTTCGTGACGCTCCGGAATCGAAGGTCGTCGGTTCGAAACGAGAACGTTAGATGCTTATTCCTGATCGTTGAGGCACTCTAAAGCTATTAGGCTGTTTTGCTCTCTGATGCTCGTGGACCGAGAGAACGTAGAATATCTGAGCGATCGTGTCGCTCCGGAGTTCGAGCGAGAAAATTCTAAGTCCCCGTTCGTGTCGCTCCGGAGCCCGAGCGAAAAAATTCTAAGTCCCCGTTCGTGTCGCTCCGGAACCGAATGTCGACGGAACGAAGGGACAACGGTAGAACCTTATTCCTGGTGCTCGTGGTTCTCTAAAACCATACACTTGTTGTCCTCTGTCTCTTACCTGTGTCGAGATAATCGAGAATCATGGAGCGTTCGTGTCGCTCCGGAACCGAAAGTCGTCGGTTCTAAACGAGAACGTTAGATCCTTATTCCTGATCGCTGAGGCACTCCAGAACTATTAGGCTGTTTTGCTCTCTGATGCCCGTGGACCGAGAGAACGTAGATAGTCGGAGCGATCGTGTCGCTCCGGAGTTCGAGCGAAAAAATTCTAAGTCCCCGTTCGTGTCGCTCCGGAACCGAATGTCGACGGAACGAAGGGACAGCGGTAGATCCTTATTCCTGGTGCTCGTGGCTCTCTAAAACCATACACTTGTTGTCCTCTGTCTCTTCCCAGTGTCGAGATAATCGAGAATCATGGAGCGTACGTGTCGCTCCGGAACCGAAAGTCGTCGGTTCGAAACGAGAACGTTAGATCCTTATTCCTGATCGTTGAGGCACTCTAAAACTATTAGGCTGTTTTGCTCTGTGATGCCCGTGGACCGAGAGAACGTAGAATATCGGAGCGATCGTGTCGCTCCGGAGTTCGAGCGAAAACATTCTAAGTCACCGTTCGTGTCGCTCCGGAACCGAATGTCGACGGAACGAAGGGACAACGGTAGATCCTTATTCCTGGTGCTCGTGGCTCTCTAAAACCATACACTTGTTGTCCTCTGTCTCTTACCTGTGTCGAGATAATCGAGAATCATGGAGCGCTCGTGTCGCTCCGGAACCGAAAGTCGTCGGTTCGAAACGAGCTCGTTAGAACCTTATTCCTGATTGTTGAGGCACTCTAAAACTATTAGGCTGTTTTGCTCTCTGATGCCCGTGGACCGAGAGGACGTAGAATGTCGGAGCGATCGTGTCGCTCCGGAGTTCGAGCGAAAAAATTCTAAGTCCCCGCTCGTGTCGCTCCGGAACCGAATGTCGACGGAACGAAGGGACAACGGTAGATCCTTATTCCTGGTGCTCGTGGCTCTCTAAAACCATACACTTGTTGTCCTCTGTCTCTTACCTGTGTCGAGATAATCGAGAATCATGGAGCGTTCGTGTCGCTCCGGAATCGAAAGTCGTCGGTTCGAAACGAGAACGTTAGATCCTTATTCCTGATCGTTGAGGCACTCTAAAGCTATTCGGCTGTTTTGCTCTCTGATGCCCGTGGACCGAGAGAACGTAGAATATCTGAGCGATCGTGTCGCTCCGGAGTTCGAGCGAGAAAATTCTAAGTCCCCGTCCGTGTCGCTCCGGAGCCCGAGCGAAAAAATTCTAAGTCCCCGTTCGTGTCGCTGCGGAACCGAATGTCGACGGAACGAAGGGACAACGGTAGATCCTTATTCCTGGTGCTCGTGGTTCTCTAAAACCATACACTTGTTGTCCTCTGTCTCTTACCTGTGTCGAGATAATCGAGAATCATGGAGCGTTCGTGTCGCTCCGGAACCGAAAGTCGTCGGTTCGAAACGAGCTCGTTAGAACCTTATTGCTGATCGTTGAGGCACTCTAAAACTATTAGGCTGTTTTGCTCTCTGATGCCCGTGGACCGAGAGGACGTAGAATATCGGAGCGATCGTGTCGCTCCGGAGTTCGAGCGAAAAAATTCTAAGTCCCCGTTCGTGTCGCTCCGGAGCCCGAGCGAAAAAATTCTAAGTCCCCGTTCGTGTCGCTCCGGAACCGAATGTCGACGGAACGAAGGGACAACGGTAGATCCTTATTCCTGGTGCTCGTGGCTCTCTAAAACCATACACTTGTTGTCCTCTGTCTCTTACCTGTGTCGAGATAATCGAGAATCATGGAGCGTTCGTGTCGCTCCGGAACCGAAAGTCGTCGGTTCGAAACGAGAACGTTAGATCCTTATTCCTGATCGTTGAAGCACTCTAAAACTATTAGGCAGTTTTACTCTCTGATGCCCGTGGACCGAGAGGACGTAGAATATCGGAGCGATCGTGTCGCTCCGGAGTTCGAGCGAAAAAATTCTAAGTCCCCGCTCGTGTCGCTCCGGAACCGAATGTCGACGGAACGAAGGGACAACGGTAGATCCTTATTCCTGGTGCTCGTGGTTCTCTAAAACCATACACTTGTTGTCCTCTGTCTCTTACCTGTGTCGAGATAATCGAGAATTATGGAGCGTTCGTGTCGCTCCGGAACCGACAGTCGTCGGTTCGAAACGAGAACGTTAGATCCTTATTCCTGATCGTGGAGGCACTCTAAAACTATTAGGCTGTTTTGCTCTCTGATGCCCGTGGACCGAGAGAACGTAGAATATCTGAGCGATCGTGTCGCCCCGGAGTTCGAGCGAGAAAATTCTAAGTCCCCGTTCGTGTCGCTCCGGAACCGAATGTCGACGGAACGAAGGGACAACGGTAGATCCTTATTCCTGGTGCTCGTGGCTCTCTAAAACCATACACTTGTTGTCCACTGTCTCTTACCTGTGTCGAGATAATCGAGAATCATGGAGCGTTCGTGTCGCTCCGGAACCGAAAGTCGTCGGTTCGACACGAGAACGTTAGATCCTTATTCCTGATCGTTGATGCACTCTAAAACTATTAGGCTGTTTTGCTCTCTGATGCCCGTGGACCGAGAGAACGTAGAATGTCGGAGCGATCGTGTCGCTCCGGAGTTCGAGCGAGAAAATTCTAAGTCCCCGGTCGTGTCGCTCCGGAGCCCGAGCGAAAAAATTCTAAGTCCCCGTTCGTGTCGCTCCGAAACCGAATGTCGACGGAACGAAGGGACAACGCTAGATCCTTATTCCTGGTGCTCGTGGCTCTCGAAAACCATACACTTGTTGTCCTCTGTCTCTTACCTGTGTCGAGATAATCGAGAATCATGCAGCGTTCGTGTCGCTCCGGAACCGAAAGCCATCGGTTCGAAACGAGAACGTTAGATACTTATTCCTGATCGTTGAGGCACTCTAAAACTATTAGGCTGTTTTGCTCTCTGATGCCCGTGGACCGAGAGAACGTAGAATATCGGAGCGATCGTGTCGCTCCGGAGTTCGAGCGAAAACATTCTAAGTCCCCGTTCATGTCGCTCCGGAACCGAATGTCGACGGAACGAAGGGACAACGGTAGATCCTTATTCCTGGTGCTGGTGGCTCTCTAAAGCCATACACTTGTTGTCCTCTGTCTCTTACCTGTGTCGAGATAATCGAGAATCATGGAGCGTTCGTGACGCTCCGGAATCGAAGGTCGTCGGTTCGAAACGAGAACGTTAGATGCTTATTCCTGATCGTTGAGGCACTCTAAAGCTATTAGGCTGTTTTGCTCTCTGATGCCCGTGGACCGAGAGAACGTAGAATATCTGAGCGATCGTGTCGCTCCGGAGTTCGAGCGAGAAAATTCTAAGTCCCCGTTCGTGTCGCTCCGGAGCCCGAGCGAAAAAATTCTAAGTCCCCGTTCGTGTCGCTCCGGAACCGAATGTCGACGGAACGAAGGGACAACGGTAGAACCTTATTCCTGGTGCTCGTGGTTCTCTAAAACCATACACTTGTTGTCCTCTGTCTCTTACCTGTGTCGAGATAATCGAGAATCATGGAGCGTTCGTGTCGCTCCGGAACCGAAAGTCGTCGGTTCTAAACGAGAACGTTAGATCCTTATTCCTGATCGCTGAGGCACTCCAGAACTATTAGGCTGTTTTGCTCTCTGATGCCCGTGGACCGAGAGAACGTAGATAGTCGGAGCGATCGTGTCGCTCCGGAGTTCGAGCGAAAAAATTCTAAGTCCCCGTTCGTGTCGCTCCGGAACCGAATGTCGACGGAACGAAGGGACAGCGGTAGATCCTTATTCCTGGTGCTCGTGGCTCTCTAAAACCATACACTTGTTGTCCTCTGTCTCTTCCCAGTGTCGAGATAATCGAGAATCATGGAGCGTACGTGTCGCTCCGGAACCGAAAGTCGTCGGTTCGAAACGAGAACGTTAGATCCTTATTCCTGATCGTTGAGGCACTCTAAAACTATTAGGCTGTTTTGCTCTGTGATGCCCGTGGACCGAGAGAACGTAGAATATCGGAGCGATCGTGTCGCTCCGGAGTTCGAGCGAAAACATTCTAAGTCACCGTTCGTGTCGCTCCGGAACCGAATGTCGACGGAACGAAGGGACAACGGTAGATCCTTATTCCTGGTGCTCGTGGCTCTCTAAAACCATACACTTGTTGTCCTCTGTCTCTTACCTGTGTCGAGATAATCGAGAATCATGGAGCGCTCGTGTCGCTCCGGAACCGAAAGTCGTCGGTTCGAAACGAGCTCGTTAGAACCTTATTCCTGATCGTTGAGGCACTCTAAAACTATTAGGCTGTTTTGCTCTCTGATGCCCGTGGACCGAGAGGACGTAGAATGTCGGAGCGATCGTGTCGCTCCGGAGTTCGAGCGAAAAAATTCTAAGTCCCCGCTCGTGTCGCTGCGGAACCGAATGTCGACGGAACGAAGGGACAACGGTAGATCCTTATTCCTGGTGCTCGTGGCTCTCTAAAACCATACACTTGTTGTCCTCTGTCTCTTACCTGTGTCGAGATAATCGAGAATCATGGAGCGTTCGTGTCGCTCCGGAATCGAAAGTCGTCGGTTCGAAACGAGAACGTTAGATCCTTATTCCTGATCGTTGAGGCACTCTAAAGCTATTAGGCTGTTTTGCTCTCTGATGCCCGTGGACCGAGAGAACCTAGAATATCTGAGCGATCGTGTCGCTCCGAAGTTCGAGCGAGAAAATTCTAAGTCCCCGTCCGTGTCGCTCCGGAGCCCGAGCGAAAAAATTCTAAGTCCCCGTTCGTGTCGCTGCGGAACCGAATGTCGACGGAACGAAGGGACAACGGTAGATCCTTATTCCTGGTGCTCGTGGTTCTCTAAAACGATACACTTGTTGTCCTCTGTCTCTTACCTGTGTCGAGATAATCGAGAATCATGGAGCGTTCGTGTCGCTCCGGAACCGAAAGTCGTCGGTTCGAAACGAGAACGTTAGATCCTTATTCCTGATCGTTGAAGCACTCTAAAACTATTAGGCTGTTTTGCTCTCTGATGCCCGTGGACAGAGAGAACGTAGAATATCGGAGCCATCGTGTCGCTCCGGAGACCGAGCGAAAAAATTCTAAGTCCCCGTTCGTGTCGCTCCGGAACCGAATGTCGACGGAATGAAGGGACACCGGTAGATCCTTATTCCTGGTGCTCGTGGCTCTCTAAAACCATACACTTGTTGTCCTCTGTCTCTTCCCAGTGTCGAGATAGTCGAGAATCATGGAGCGTACGTGTCGCTCCGGAACCGAAAGTCGTCGGTTCGAAACGAGAACGTTAGATCCTTATTCCTGATCGTTGAGGCACTCTAAAACTATTAGGCTGTTTTGCTCTGTGATGCCCGTGGACCGAGAGAACGTAGAATATCGGAGCGATCGTGTCGCTCCGGAGTTCGAGCGAGAAAATTCTAAGTCCCCGTTCGTGTCGCTCCGAAGCCCGAGCGAAAAAATTCTAAGTCCCCGTTCGTGTCGCTACGGAACCGAATGTCGACGGAACGAAGGGACAACGGTAGATCCTTATTCCTGGTGCTCGTGGCTCTCTAAAACCATACACTTGTTGTCCTCTGTCTCTTACCTGTGTCGAGATACTCGAGAATCATGGAGCGTTCGTGTCGCTCCGGAACCGAAAGTCGTCGGTTCGAAACGAGAACGTTAGATCCTTATTCCTGATCGCTGAGGCACTCTAAAACTATTAGGCTGTTTTGCTCTCTGATGCCCGTGGACCGAGAGGACGTAGAATATCGGAGCGATCGTGTCGCTCCGGAGTTCGAGCGAAAAAATTCTAAGTCCCCGTTCGTGTCGCTCCGGAGCCCGAGCGAAAAAATTCTAAGTCCCCGTTCGTGTCGCTCCGGAACCGAATGTCGACGGAACGAAGGGACAACGGTAGATCCTTATTCCTGGTGCTCGTGGCTCCCTAAAACCATACACTTGTTGTCCACTGTCTCTTACCTGTGTCGAGATAATCGAGAATCATGGAGCGTTCGTGACGCTCCGGAACCGAAAGTCGTCGGTTCGACACGAGAACGTTAGATCCATATTCCTGATCGTTGAGGCACTCTAAAACTATTAGGCTGTTTTGCTCTCTGATGCCCGTGGACAGAGAGAACGTAGAATATCGGAGCGATCGTGTCGCTCCGTAGCCCGAGCGAAAAAATTCTAAGTCCCCGTTCGTGTCGCTCCGGAACCGAATGTCGACGGAACGAAGGGACACCGGTAGATCCTTATTCCTGGTGCTCGTGGCTCTCTAAAACCATACACTTGTTGTCCTCTGTCTCTTCCCAGTGTCGAGATAATCGAGAATCATGGAGCGTACGTGTCGCTCCGGAACCGAAAGTCGTCGGTTCGACACGAGAACGTTAGATCCTTATTCCTGATCGTTGATGCACTCTAAAACTATTAGGCTGTTTTGCTCTCTGATGCCCGTGGACCGAGAGAACGTATAATATCGGAGCGATCGTGTCGCTCCGGAGTTCGAGCGAAAAAATTCTAAGTCCCCGTTCGTGTCGCTCCGGAACCGAATGTCGACGGAACGATGGGACAACGGTAGATCCTTATTCCTGGTGCTCGTGGCTCTCTAAAACCATACACTTGTTGTCCTCTGTCTCTTACCTGTGTCGAGATAATCGAGAATTATGGAGCGTTCGTGTCGCTCCGGAACCGAAAGTCGTCGGTGCGAAACGAGAACGTTAGATCCTTATTCCTGATCGCTGATGCACTCTAAAACTATTAGGCTGTTTTGCTCTCTGATGCCCGTGGACCGAGAGAACGTAGAATGTCGGAGCGATCGTGTCGCTCCGGAGTTCGAGCGAACACATTCTAAGTCCCCGTTCGTGTCGCTCCGGATCCGAATGTCGACGGAACGAAGGGACAACGGTAGATCCTTATTCCTGGTGCTCGTGGCTCTCTAAATCCATACACTTGTTGTCCTCTGTCTCTTACCTGTGTCGAGATAATCGAGAATCATGGAGCGTTCGTGTCGCTCCGGAACCGAAAGTCGTCGGTTCGAAACGAGAACGTTAGATCCTTATTCCTGATCGTTGAGGCACTCTAAAACTATTAGGCTGTTTTGCTCTCTGATGCCCGTGGACAGAGAGAACGTAGAATATCGGAGCGATCGTGTCGCTCCGTAGCCCGAGCGAAAAGATTCTAAGTCCCCGTTCGTGTCGCTCCGGAACCGAATGTCGACGGAACGAAGGGACACCGGTAGATCCTTATTCCTGGTGCTCGTGGCTCTCTAAAACCATACACTTGTTGTCCTCTGTCTCTTCCCAGTGTCGAGATAATCGAGAATCATGGAGCGTACGTGTCGCTCCGGAACCGAAAGTCGTCGGTTCGACACGAGAACGTTAGATCCTTATTCCTGATCGTGGAGGCACTCTAAAACTATTAGGCTGTTTTGCTCTCTGATGCCCGTGGACCGAGAGGACGTAGAATAGCGGAGCGATCGTGTCGCTCCGGAGTTCGAGCGAAAAAATTCTAAGTCCCCGTTCGTGTCGCTCCGGAGCCCGAGCGAAAAAATTCTAAGTCCCCGTTCGTGTCGCTCCGGAACCGAATGTCGACGGAACGAAGGGACAACGGTAGATCCTTATTCCTGGTGCTCGTGGCTCTCTAAAACCATACACTTGTTGTCCTCTGTCTCTTACCTGTGTCGAGATAATCGAGAATCATGGAGCGTTCGTGTCGCTCCGGAACCGAAAGTCGTCGGTTCGAAACGAGAACGTTAGATCCTTATTCCTGATCGTTGAAGCACTCTAAAACTATTAGGCAGTTTTACTCTCTGATGCCCGTGGACCGAGAGGACGTAGAATATCGGAGCGATCGTGTCGCTCCGGAGTTCGAGCGAAAAAATTCTAAGTCCCCGCTCGTGTCGCTCCGGAACCGAATGTCGACGGAACGAAGGGACAACGGTAGATCCTTATTCCTGGTGCTCGTGGTTCTCTAAAACCATACACTTGTTGTCCTCTGTCTCTTACCTGTGTCGAGATAATCGAGAATTATGGAGCGTTCGTGTCGCTCCGGAACCGACAGTCGTCGGTTCGAAACGAGAACGTTAGATCCTTATTCCTGATCGTGGAGGCACTCTAAAACTATTAGGCTGTTTTGCTCTCTGATGCCCGTGGACCGAGAGAACGTAGAATATCTGAGCGATCGTGTCGCCCTGGAGTTCGAGCGAGAAAATTCTAAGTCCCCGTTCGTGTCGCTCCGGAACCGAATGTCGACGGAACGAAGGGACAACGGTAGATCCTTATTCCTGGTGCTCGTGGCTCTCTAAAACCATACACTTGTTGTCCACTGTCTCTTACCTGTGTCGAGATAATCGAGAATCATGGAGCGTTCGTGTCGCTCCGGAACCGAAAGTCGTCGGTTCGACACGAGAACGTTAGATCCTTATTCCTGATCGTTGATGCACTCTAAAACTATTAGGCTGTTTTGCTCTCTGATGCCCGTGGACCGAGAGAACGTAGAATGTCGGAGCGATCGTGTCGCTCCGGAGTTCGAGCGAGAAAATTCTAAGTCCCCGGTCGTGTCGCTCCGGAGCCCGAGCGAAAAAATTCTAAGTCCCCGTTCGTGTCGCTCCGAAACCGAATGTCGACGGAACGAAGGGACAACGCTAGATCCTTATTCCTGGTGCTCGTGGCTCTCGAAAACCATACACTTGTTGTCCTCTGTCTCTTACCTGTGTCGAGATAATCGAGAATCATGCAGCGTTCGTGTCGCTCCGGAACCGAAAGCCATCGGTTCGAAACGAGAACGTTAGATACTTATTCCTGATCGTTGAGGCACTCTAAAACTATTAGGCTGTTTTGCTCTCTGATGCCCGTGGACCGAGAGAACGTAGAATATCGGAGCGATCGTGTCGCTCCGGAGTTCGAGCGAAAACATTCTAAGTCCCCGTTCATGTCGCTCCGGAACCGAATGTCGACGGAACGAAGGGACAACGGTAGATCCTTATTCCTGGTGCTGGTGGCTCTCTAAAGCCATACACTTGTTGTCCTCTGTCTCTTACCTGTGTCGAGATAATCGAGAATCATGGAGCGTTCGTGACGCTCCGGAATCGAAGGTCGTCGGTTCGAAACGAGAACGTTAGATGCTTATTCCTGATCGTTGAGGCACTCTAAAGCTATTAGGCTGTTTTGCTCTCTGATGCCCGTGGACCGAGAGAACGTAGAATATCTGAGCGATCGTGTCGCTCCGGAGTTCGAGCGAGAAAATTCTAAGTCCCCGTTCGTGTCGCTCCGGAGCCCGAGCGAAAAAATTCTAAGTCCCCGTTCGTGTCGCTCCGGAACCGAATGTCGACGGAACGAAGGGACAACGGTAGAACCTTATTCCTGGTGCTCGTGGTTCTCTAAAACCATACACTTGTTGTCCTCTGTCTCTTACCTGTGTCGAGATAATCGAGAATCATGGAGCGTTCGTGTCGCTCCGGAACCGAAAGTCGTCGGTTCTAAACGAGAACGTTAGATCCTTATTCCTGATCGCTGAGGCACTCCAGAACTATTAGGCTGTTTTGCTCTCTGATGCCCGTGGACCGAGAGAACGTAGATAGTCGGAGCGATCGTGTCGCTCCGGAGTTCGAGCGAAAAAATTCTAAGTCCCCGTTCGTGTCGCTCCGGAACCGAATGTCGACGGAACGAAGGGACAGCGGTAGATCCTTATTCCTGGTGCTCGTGGCTCTCTAAAACCATACACTTGTTGTCCTCTGTCTCTTCCCAGTGTCGAGATAATCGAGAATCATGGAGCGTACGTGTCGCTCCGGAACCGAAAGTCGTCGGTTCGAAACGAGAACGTTAGATCCTTATTCCTGATCGTTGAGGCACTCTAAAACTATTAGGCTGTTTTGCTCTGTGATGCCCGTGGACCGAGAGAACGTAGAATATCGGAGCGATCGTGTCGCTCCGGAGTTCGAGCGAAAACATTCTAAGTCACCGTTCGTGTCGCTCCGGAACCGAATGTCGACGGAACGAAGGGACAACGGTAGATCCTTATTCCTGGTGCTCGTGGCTCTCTAAAACCATACACTTGTTGTCCTCTGTCTCTTACCTGTGTCGAGATAATCGAGAATCATGGAGCGCTCGTGTCGCTCCGGAACCGAAAGTCGTCGGTTCGAAACGAGCTCGTTAGAACCTTATTCCTGATCGTTGAGGCACTCTAAAACTATTAGGCTGTTTTGCTCTCTGATGCCCGTGGACCGAGAGGACGTAGAATGTCGGAGCGATCGTGTCGCTCCGGAGTTCGAGCGAAAAAATTCTAAGTCCCCGCTCGTGTCGCTGCGGAACCGAATGTCGACGGAACGAAGGGACAACGGTAGATCCTTATTCCTGGTGCTCGTGGCTCTCTAAAACCATACACTTGTTGTCCTCTGTCTCTTACCTGTGTCGAGATAATCGAGAATCATGGAGCGTTCGTGTCGCTCCGGAATCGAAAGTCGTCGGTTCGAAACGAGAACGTTAGATCCTTATTCCTGATCGTTGAGGCACTCTAAAGCTATTAGGCTGTTTTGCTCTCTGATGCCCGTGGACCGAGAGAACCTAGAATATCTGAGCGATCGTGTCGCTCCGAAGTTCGAGCGAGAAAATTCTAAGTCCCCGTCCGTGTCGCTCCGGAGCCCGAGCGAAAAAATTCTAAGTCCCCGTTCGTGTCGCTGCGGAACCGAATGTCGACGGAACGAAGGGACAACGGTAGATCCTTATTCCTGGTGCTCGTGGTTCTCTAAAACGATACACTTGTTGTCCTCTGTCTCTTACCTGTGTCGAGATAATCGAGAATCATGCAGCGTTCGTGTCGCTCCGGAACCGAAAGCCATCGGTTCGAAACGAGAACGTTAGATACTTATTCCTGATCGTTGAGGCACTCTAAAACTATTAGGCTGTTTTGCTCTCTGATGCCCGTGGACCGAGAGAACGTAGAATATCGGAGCGATCGTGTCGCTCCGGAGTTCGAGCGAAAACATTCTAAGTCCCCGTTCATGTCGCTCCGGAACCGAATGTCGACGGAACGAAGGGACAACGGTAGATCCTTATTCCTGGTGCTGGTGGCTCTCTAAAGCCATACACTTGTTGTCCTCTGTCTCTTACCTGTGTCGAGATAATCGAGAATCATGGAGCGTTCGTGACGCTCCGGAATCGAAGGTCGTCGGTTCGAAACGAGAACGTTAGATGCTTATTCCTGATCGTTGAGGCACTCTAAAGCTATTAGGCTGTTTTGCTCTCTGATGCCCGTGGACCGAGAGAACGTAGAATATCTGAGCGATCGTGTCGCTCCGGAGTTCGAGCGAGAAAATTCTAAGTCCCCGTTCGTGTCGCTCCGGAGCCCGAGCGAAAAAATTCTAAGTCCCCGTTCGTGTCGCTCCGGAACCGAATGTCGACGGAACGAAGGGACAACGGTAGAACCTTATTCCTGGTGCTCGTGGTTCTCTAAAACCATACACTTGTTGTCCTCTGTCTCTTACCTGTGTCGAGATAATCGAGAATCATGGAGCGTTCGTGTCGCTCCGGAACCGAAAGTCGTCGGTTCTAAACGAGAACGTTAGATCCTTATTCCTGATCGCTGAGGCACTCCAGAACTATTAGGCTGTTTTGCTCTCTGATGCCCGTGGACCGAGAGAACGTAGATAGTCGGAGCGATCGTGTCGCTCCGGAGTTCGAGCGAAAAAATTCTAAGTCCCCGTTCGTGTCGCTCCGGAACCGAATGTCGACGGAACGAAGGGACAGCGGTAGATCCTTATTCCTGGTGCTCGTGGCTCTCTAAAACCATACACTTGTTGTCCTCTGTCTCTTCCCAGTGTCGAGATAATCGAGAATCATGGAGCGTACGTGTCGCTCCGGAACCGAAAGTCGTCGGTTCGAAACGAGAACGTTAGATCCTTATTCCTGATCGTTGAGGCACTCTAAAACTATTAGGCTGTTTTGCTCTGTGATGCCCGTGGACCGAGAGAACGTAGAATATCGGAGCGATCGTGTCGCTCCGGAGTTCGAGCGAAAACATTCTAAGTCACCGTTCGTGTCGCTCCGGAACCGAATGTCGACGGAACGAAGGGACAACGGTAGATCCTTATTCCTGGTGCTCGTGGCTCTCTAAAACCATACACTTGTTGTCCTCTGTCTCTTACCTGTGTCGAGATAATCGAGAATCATGGAGCGCTCGTGTCGCTCCGGAACCGAAAGTCGTCGGTTCGAAACGAGCTCGTTAGAACCTTATTCCTGATCGTTGAGGCACTCTAAAACTATTAGGCTGTTTTGCTCTCTGATGCCCGTGGACCGAGAGGACGTAGAATGTCGGAGCGATCGTGTCGCTCCGGAGTTCGAGCGAAAAAATTCTAAGTCCCCGCTCGTGTCGCTGCGGAACCGAATGTCGACGGAACGAAGGGACAACGGTAGATCCTTATTCCTGGTGCTCGTGGCTCTCTAAAACCATACACTTGTTGTCCTCTGTCTCTTACCTGTGTCGAGATAATCGAGAATCATGGAGCGTTCGTGTCGCTCCGGAATCGAAAGTCGTCGGTTCGAAACGAGAACGTTAGATCCTTATTCCTGATCGTTGAGGCACTCTAAAGCTATTAGGCTGTTTTGCTCTCTGATGCCCGTGGACCGAGAGAACCTAGAATATCTGAGCGATCGTGTCGCTCCGAAGTTCGAGCGAGAAAATTCTAAGTCCCCGTCCGTGTCGCTCCGGAGCCCGAGCGAAAAAATTCTAAGTCCCCGTTCGTGTCGCTGCGGAACCGAATGTCGACGGAACGAAGGGACAACGGTAGATCCTTATTCCTGGTGCTCGTGGTTCTCTAAAACGATACACTTGTTGTCCTCTGTCTCTTACCTGTGTCGAGATAATCGAGAATCATGGAGCGTTCGTGTCGCTCCGGAACCGAAAGTCGTCGGTTCGAAACGAGAACGTTAGATCCTTATTCCTGATCGTTGAAGCACTCTAAAACTATTAGGCTGTTTTGCTCTCTGATGCCCGTGGACAGAGAGAACGTAGAATATCGGAGCCATCGTGTCGCTCCGGAGACCGAGCGAAAAAATTCTAAGTCCCCGTTCGTGTCGCTCCGGAACCGAATGTCGACGGAATGAAGGGACACCGGTAGATCCTTATTCCTGGTGCTCGTGGCTCTCTAAAACCATACACTTGTTGTCCTCTGTCTCTTCCCAGTGTCGAGATAGTCGAGAATCATGGAGCGTACGTGTCGCTCCGGAACCGAAAGTCGTCGGTTCGAAACGAGAACGTTAGATCCTTATTCCTGATCGTTGAGGCACTCTAAAACTATTAGGCTGTTTTGCTCTGTGATGCCCGTGGACCGAGAGAACGTAGAATATCGGAGCGATCGTGTCGCTCCGGAGTTCGAGCGAGAAAATTCTAAGTCCCCGTTCGTGTCGCTCCGAAGCCCGAGCGAAAAAATTCTAAGTCCCCGTTCGTGTCGCTACGGAACCGAATGTCGACGGAACGGAGGGACAACGGTAGATCCTTATTCCTGGTGCTCGTGGCTCTCTAAAACCATACACTTGTTGTCCTCTGTCTCTTACCTGTGTCGAGATACTCGAGAATCATGGAGCGTTCGTGTCGCTCCGGAACCGAAAGTCGTCGGTTCGAAACGAGAACGTTAGATCCTTATTCCTGATCGCTGAGGCACTCTAAAACTATTAGGCTGTTTTGCTCTCTGATGCCCGTGGACCGAGAGGACGTAGAATATCGGAGCGATCGTGTCGCTCCGGAGTTCGAGCGAAAAAATTCTAAGTCCCCGTTCGTGTCGCTCCGGAGCCCGAGCGAAAAAATTCTAAGTCCCCGTTCGTGTCGCTCCGGAACCGAATGTCGACGGAACGAAGGGACAACGGTAGATCCTTATTCCTGGTGCTCGTGGCTCCCTAAAACCATACACTTGTTGTCCACTGTCTCTTACCTGTGTCGAGATAATCGAGAATCATGGAGCGTTCGTGACGCTCCGGAACCGAAAGTCGTCGGTTCGACACGAGAACGTTAGATCCATATTCCTGATCGTTGAGGCACTCTAAAACTATTAGGCTGTTTTGCTCTCTGATGCCCGTGGACAGAGAGAACGTAGAATATCGGAGCGATCGTGTCGCTCCGTAGCCCGAGCGAAAAAATTCTAAGTCCCCGTTCGTGTCGCTCCGGAACCGAATGTCGACGGAACGAAGGGACACCGGTAGATCCTTATTCCTGGTGCTCGTGGCTCTCTAAAACCATACACTTGTTGTCCTCTGTCTCTTCCCAGTGTCGAGATAATCGAGAATCATGGAGCGTACGTGTCGCTCCGGAACCGAAAGTCGTCGGTTCGACACGAGAACGTTAGATCCTTATTCCTGATCGTTGATGCACTCTAAAACTATTAGGCTGTTTTGCTCTCTGATGCCCGTGGACCGAGAGAACGTATAATATCGGAGCGATCGTGTCGCTCCGGAGTTCGAGCGAAAAAATTCTAAGTCCCCGTTCGTGTCGCTCCGGAACCGAATGTCGACGGAACGATGGGACAACGGTAGATCCTTATTCCTGGTGCTCGTGGCTCTCTAAAACCATACACTTGTTGTCCTCTGTCTCTTACCTGTGTCGAGATAATCGAGAATTATGGAGCGTTCGTGTCGCTCCGGAACCGAAAGTCGTCGGTGCGAAACGAGAACGTTAGATCCTTATTCCTGATCGCTGATGCACTCTAAAACTATTAGGCTGTTTTGCTCTCTGATGCCCGTGGACCGAGAGAACGTAGAATGTCGGAGCGATCGTGTCGCTCCGGAGTTCGAGCGAACACATTCTAAGTCCCCGTTCGTGTCGCTCCGGATCCGAATGTCGACGGAACGAAGGGACAACGGTAGATCCTTATTCCTGGTGCTCGTGGCTCTCTAAATCCATACACTTGTTGTCCTCTGTCTCTTACCTGTGTCGAGATAATCGAGAATCATGGAGCGTTCGTGTCGCTCCGGAACCGAAAGTCGTCGGTTCGAAACGAGAACGTTAGATCCTTATTCCTGATCGTTGAGGCACTCTAAAACTATTAGGCTGTTTTGCTCTCTGATGCCCGTGGACAGAGAGAACGTAGAATATCGGAGCGATCGTGTCGCTCCGTAGCCCGAGCGAAAAGATTCTAAGTCCCCGTTCGTGTCGCTCCGGAACCGAATGTCGACGGAACGAAGGGACACCGGTAGATCCTTATTCCTGGTGCTCGTGGCTCTCTAAAACCATACACTTGTTGTCCTCTGTCTCTTCCCAGTGTCGAGATAATCGAGAATCATGGAGCGTACGTGTCGCTCCGGAACCGAAAGTCGTCGGTTCGACACGAGAACGTTAGATCCTTATTCCTGATCGTGGAGGCACTCTAAAACTATTAGGCTGTTTTGCTCTCTGATGCCCGTGGACCGAGAGGACGTAGAATAGCGGAGCGATCGTGTCGCTCCGGAGTTCGAGCGAAAAAATTCTAAGTCCCCGTTCGTGTCGCTCCGGAGCCCGAGCGAAAAAATTCTAAGTCCCCGTTCGTGTCGCTCCGGAACCGAATGTCGACGGAACGAAGGGACAACGGTAGATCCTTATTCCTGGTGCTCGTGGCTCTCTAAAACCATACACTTGTTGTCCTCTGTCTCTTACCTGTGTCGAGATAATCGAGAATCATGGAGCGTTCGTGTCGCTCCGGAATCGAAAGTCGTCGGTTCGAAACGAGAACGTTAGATCCTTATTCCTGATCGTTGAAGCACTCTAAAACTATTAGGCAGTTTTACTCTCTGATGCCCGTGGACCGAGAGGACGTAGAATAGCGGAGCGATCGTGTCGCTCCGGAGTTCGAGCGAAAAAATTCTAAGTCCCCGTTCGTGTCGCTCCGGAGCCCGAGCGAAAAAATTCTAAGTCCCCGTTCGTGTCGCTCCGGAACCGAATGTCGACGGAACGAAGGGACAACGGTAGATCCTTATTCCTGGTGCTCGTGGCTCTCTAAAACCATACACTTGTTGTCCTCTGTCTCTTACCTGTGTCGAGATAATCGAGAATCATGGAGCGTTCGTGTCGCTCCGGAATCGAAAGTCGTCGGTTCGAAACGAGAACGTTAGATCCTTATTCCTGATCGTTGAGGCACTCTAAAGCTATTAGGCTGTTTTGCTCTCTGATGCCCGTGGACCGAGAGAACGTAGAATATCTGAGCGATCGTGTCGCCCCGGAGTTCGAGCGAGAAAATTCTAAGTCCCCGTTCGTGTCGCTCCGGAGCCCGAGCGAAAAAATTCTAAGTCCACGTTCGTGTCGCTCCGGAACCGAATGTCGACGGAACGAAGGGACAACGGTAGATCCTTATTCCTGGTGCTCGTGGCTCTCTAAAACCATACACTTGTTGTCCTCTGTCTCTTACCTGTGTCGAGATAATCGAGAATCATGGAGCGCTCGTGTCGCTCCGGAACCGAAAGTCGTCGGTTCGAAACGAGCTCGTTAGAACCTTATTCCTGATCGTTGAGGCACTCTAAAACTATTAGGCTGTTTTGCTCTCTGATGCCCGTGGACCGAGAGGACGTAGAATGTCGGAGCGATCGTGTCGCTCCGGAGTTCGAGCGAAAAAATTCTAAGTCCCCGCTCGTGTCGCTCCGGAACCCGAATGTCGACCGGAACGAAGGGACAACGGTAAATCCTATATTCCTGGTGCTCGTGGTTCTCTAAAACCATACACTTGTTGTCCTCTGTCTCTTACCTGTGTCGAGATAATCGAGAATCATGGAGCGTTCGTGTCGCTCCGGAACCGAAAGTCGTCGGTTCGAAAGAGCTCGTTAGAACCTTATTGCTGATCGTTGAGGCACTCTAAAACTATTAGGCTGTTTTGCTCTCTGATGCCCGTGGACCGAGAGGACGTAGAATATCGGAGCGATCGTGTCGCTCCGGAGTTCGAGCGAAAAAATTCTAAGTCCCCGTTCGTGTCGCTCGGAGCCCGAGCGAAAAAATTCTAAGTCCCCGTTCGTGTCGCTCCGGAACCGAATGTCGACGGAACGAAGGGACAACGGTAGATCCTTATTCCTGGTGCTCGTGGCTCTCTAAAACCATACCACTTGTTGTCCTCTGTCTCTTACCTGTGTCGAGATAATCGAGAATCATGGAGCGTTCGTGTCGCTCCGGAACCGAAAGTCGTCGGTTCGAAACGAGAACGTTAGATCCTTATTCCTGATCGTTGAAGCACTCTAAAACTATTAGGCAGTTTTTACTCTCTGATGCCCGTGGACCGAGAGGACGTAGAATATCGGAGCGATCGTGTCGCTCCGGAGTTCGAGCGAAAAAATTCTAGTCCCCGCTCGTGTCGCTCCGGAACCGAATGTCGACGGAACGAAGGGACAACGGTAGATCCTTATTCCTGGTGCTCGTGGTTCTCTAAAACCATACACTTGTTGTCCTCTGTCTCTTACCTGTGTCGAGATAATCGAGAATTATGGAGCGTTCGTGTCGCTCCGGAACCGACAGTCGTCGGTTCGAAACGAGAACGTTAGATCCTTATTCCTGATCGTGGAGGCACTCTAAAACTATTAGGCTGTTTGCTCTCTGATGCCCGTGGACCGAGAGAACGTAGAATATCTGAGCGATCGTGTCGCCCCGGAGTTCGAGCGAGAAAATTCTAAGTCCCCGTTCGTGTCGCTCCGGAACCGAATGTCGACGGAACGAAGGGACAACGGTAGATCCTTATTCCTGGTGCTCGTGGCTCTCCTAAAACCCATACACTTGTTGTCCACTGTCTCTTACCTGTGTCGAGATAATCGAGAATCATGGAGCGTTCGTGTCGCTCCGGAACCGAAAGTCGTCGGTTCGACACGAGAACGTTAGATCCTTATTCCTGATGCGTTGATGCACTCTAAAACTATTAGGCTGTTTTGCTCTCTGATGCCCGTGGACCGAGAGAACGTAGAATGTCGGAGCGATCGTGTCGCTCCGGAGTTCGAGCGAGAAAATTCTAAGTCCCCGGTTCGTGTCGCTCCGGGAGCCCGAGCGAAAAAATTCTAAGTCCCCGTTCGTGTCGCTCCGAAAACCGAATGTCGACGGAGGACAACGCTAGATCCTTATTCCTGGTGCTCGTGGCTCTCGAAAACCATACACTTGTTGTCCTCTGTCTCTTACCTGTGTCGAGATAATCGAGAATCATGCAGCGTTCGTGTCGCTCCGGAACCGAAAGCCATCGGTTCGAAACGAGAACGTTAGATACTTATTCCTGATCGTTGAGGCACTCTAAAACTATTAGGCTGTTTTGCTCTCTGATGCCCGTGGACCGAGAGAACGTAGAATATCGGAGCGATCGTGTCGCTCCGGAGTTCGAGCGAAAACATTCTAAGTCCCCGTTCATGTCGCTCCGGAACCGAATGTCGACGGAACGAAGGGACAACGGTAGATCCTTATTCCTGGTGCTGGTGGCTCTCTAAAGCCATACACTTGTTGTCCTCTGTCTCTTACCTGTGTCGAGATAATCGAGAATCATGGAGCGTTCGTGACGCTCCGGAATCGAAGGTCGTCGGTTCGAAACGAGAACGTTAGATGCTTATTCCTGATCGTTGAGGCACTCTAAAGCTATTAGGCTGTTTTGCTCTCTGATGCCCGTGGACCGAGAGAACGTAGAATATCTGAGCGATCGTGTCGCTCCGGAGTTCGAGCGAGAAAATTCTAAGTCCCCGTTCGTGTCGCTCCGGAGCCCGAGCGAAAAAATTCTAAGTCCCCGTTCGTGTCGCTCCGGAACCGAATGTCGACGGAACGAAGGGACAACGGTAGAACCTTATTCCTGGTGCTCGTGGTTCTCTAAAACCATACACTTGTTGTCCTCTGTCTCTTACCTGTGTCGAGATAATCGAGAATCATGGAGCGTTCGTGTCGCTCCGGAACCGAAAGTCGTCGGTTCTAAACGAGAACGTTAGATCCTTATTCCTGATCGCTGAGGCACTCCAGAACTATTAGGCTGTTTTGCTCTCTGATGCCCGTGGACCGAGAGAACGTAGATAGTCGGAGCGATCGTGTCGCTCCGGAGTTCGAGCGAAAAAATTCTAAGTCCCCGTTCGTGTCGCTCCGGAACCGAATGTCGACGGAACGAAGGGACAGCGGTAGATCCTTATTCCTGGTGCTCGTGGCTCTCTAAAACCATACACTTGTTGTCCTCTGTCTCTTCCCAGTGTCGAGATAATCGAGAATCATGGAGCGTACGTGTCGCTCCGGAACCGAAAGTCGTCGGTTCGAAACGAGAACGTTAGATCCTTATTCCTGATCGTTGAGGCACTCTAAAACTATTAGGCTGTTTTGCTCTGTGATGCCCGTGGACCGAGAGAACGTAGAATATCGGAGCGATCGTGTCGCTCCGGAGTTCGAGCGAAAACATTCTAAGTCACCGTTCGTGTCGCTCCGGAACCGAATGTCGACGGAACGAAGGGACAACGGTAGATCCTTATTCCTGGTGCTCGTGGCTCTCTAAAACCATACACTTGTTGTCCTCTGTCTCTTACCTGTGTCGAGATAATCGAGAATCATGGAGCGCTCGTGTCGCTCCGGAACCGAAAGTCGTCGGTTCGAAACGAGCTCGTTAGAACCTTATTCCTGATCGTTGAGGCACTCTAAAACTATTAGGCTGTTTTGCTCTCTGATGCCCGTGGACCGAGAGGACGTAGAATGTCGGAGCGATCGTGTCGCTCCGGAGTTCGAGCGAAAAAATTCTAAGTCCCCGCTCGTGTCGCTCCGGAACCGAATGTCGACGGAACGAAGGGACAACGGTAGATCCTTATTCCTGGTGCTCGTGGCTCTCTAAAACCATACACTTGTTGTCCTCTGTCTCTTACCTGTGTCGAGATAATCGAGAATCATGGAGCGTTCGTGTCGCTCCGGAATCGAAAGTCGTCGGTTCGAAACGAGAACGTTAGATCCTTATTCCTGATCGTTGAGGCACTCTAAAGCTATTAGGCTGTTTTGCTCTCTGATGCCCGTGGACCGAGAGAACCTAGAATATCTGAGCGATCGTGTCGCTCCGAAGTTCGAGCGAGAAAATTCTAAGTCCCCGTCCGTGTCGCTCCGGAGCCCGAGCGAAAAATTCTAAGTCCCCGTTCGTGTCGCTGCGGAACCGAATGTCGACGGAACGAAGGGACAACGGTAGATCCTTATTCCTGGTGCTCGTGGTTCTCTAAAACGATACACTTGTTGTCCTCTGTCTCTTACCTGTGTCGAGATAATCGAGAATCATGGAGCGTTCGTGTCGCTCCGGAACCGAAAGTCGTCGGTTCGAAACGAGAACGTTAGATCCTTATTCCTGATCGTTGAAGCACTCTAAAACTATTAGGCTGTTTTGCTCTCTGATGCCCGTGGACAGAGAGAACGTAGAATATCGGAGCCATCGTGTCGCTCCGGAGACCGAGCGAAAAAATTCTAAGTCCCCGTTCGTGTCGCTCCGGAACCGAATGTCGACGGAATGAAGGGACACCGGTAGATCCTTATTCCTGGTGCTCGTGGCTCTCTAAAACCATACACTTGTTGTCCTCTGTCTCTTCCCAGTGTCGAGATAGTCGAGAATCATGGAGCGTACGTGTCGCTCCGGAACCGAAAGTCGTCGGTTCGAAACGAGAACGTTAGATCCTTATTCCTGATCGTTGAGGCACTCTAAAACTATTAGGCTGTTTTGCTCTGTGATGCCCGTGGACCGAGAGAACGTAGAATATCGGAGCGATCGTGTCGCTCCGGAGTTCGAGCGAGAAAATTCTAAGTCCCCGTTCGTGTCGCTCCGAAGCCCGAGCGAAAAAATTCTAAGTCCCCGTTCGTGTCGCTACGGAACCGAATGTCGACGGAACGAAGGGACAACGGTAGATCCTTATTCCTGGTGCTCGTGGCTCTCTAAAACCATACACTTGTTGTCCTCTGTCTCTTACCTGTGTCGAGATACTCGAGAATCATGGAGCGTTCGTGTCGCTCCGGAACCGAAAGTCGTCGGTTCGAAACGAGAACGTTAGATCCTTATTCCTGATCGCTGAGGCACTCTAAAACTATTAGGCTGTTTTGCTCTCTGATGCCCGTGGACCGAGAGGACGTAGAATATCGGAGCGATCGTGTCGCTCCGGAGTTCGAGCGAAAAAATTCTAAGTCCCCGTTCGTGTCGCTCCGGAGCCCGAGCGAAAAAATTCTAAGTCCCCGTTCGTGTCGCTCCGGAACCGAATGTCGACGGAACGAAGGGACAACGGTAGATCCTTATTCCTGGTGCTCGTGGCTCCCTAAAACCATACACTTGTTGTCCACTGTCTCTTACCTGTGTCGAGATAATCGAGAATCATGGAGCGTTCGTGACGCTCCGGAACCGAAAGTCGTCGGTTCGACACGAGAACGTTAGATCCATATTCCTGATCGTTGAGGCACTCTAAAACTATTAGGCTGTTTTGCTCTCTGATGCCCGTGGACAGAGAGAACGTAGAATATCGGAGCGATCGTGTCGCTCCGTAGCCCGAGCGAAAAAATTCTAAGTCCCCGTTCGTGTCGCTCCGGAACCGAATGTCGACGGAACGAAGGGACACCGGTAGATCCTTATTCCTGGTGCTCGTGGCTCTCTAAAACCATACACTTGTTGTCCTCTGTCTCTTCCCAGTGTCGAGATAATCGAGAATCATGGAGCGTACGTGTCGCTCCGGAACCGAAAGTCGTCGGTTCGACACGAGAACGTTAGATCCTTATTCCTGATCGTTGATGCACTCTAAAACTATTAGGCTGTTTTGCTCTCTGATGCCCGTGGACCGAGAGAACGTATAATATCGGAGCGATCGTGTCGCTCCGGAGTTCGAGCGAAAAAATTCTAAGTCCCCGTTCGTGTCGCTCCGGAACCGAATGTCGACGGAACGATGGGACAACGGTAGATCCTTATTCCTGGTGCTCGTGGCTCTCTAAAACCATACACTTGTTGTCCTCTGTCTCTTACCTGTGTCGAGATAATCGAGAATTATGGAGCGTTCGTGTCGCTCCGGAACCGAAAGTCGTCGGTGCGAAACGAGAACGTTAGATCCTTATTCCTGATCGCTGATGCACTCTAAAACTATTAGGCTGTTTTGCTCTCTGATGCCCGTGGACCGAGAGAACGTAGAATGTCGGAGCGATCGTGTCGCTCCGGAGTTCGAGCGAACACATTCTAAGTCCCGTTCGTGTCGCTCCGGATCCGAATGTCGACGGAACGAAGGGACAACGGTAGATCCTTATTCCTGGTGCTCGTGGCTCTCTAAATCCATACACTTGTTGTCCTCTGTCTCTTACCTGTGTCGAGATAATCGAGAATCATGGAGCGTTCGTGTCGCTCCGGAACCGAAAGTCGTCGGTTCGAAACGAGAACGTTAGATCCTTATTCCTGATCGTTGAGGCACTCTAAAACTATTAGGCTGTTTTGCTCTCTGATGCCCGTGGACAGAGAGAACGTAGAATATCGGAGCGATCGTGTCGCTCCGTAGCCCGAGCGAAAAGATTCTAAGTCCCCGTTCGTGTCGCTCCGGAACCGAATGTCGACGGAACGAAGGGACACCGGTAGATCCTTATTCCTGGTGCTCGTGGCTCTCTAAAACCATACACTTGTTGTCCTCTGTCTCTTCCCAGTGTCGAGATAATCGAGAATCATGGAGCGTACGTGTCGCTCCGGAACCGAAAGTCGTCGGTTCGACACGAGAACGTTAGATCCTTATTCCTGATCGTTGATGCACTCTAAAACTATTAAGCTGTTTTGCTCTCTCATGCCCGTGGACCGAGAGGACGAAGAATATCGGAGCGATTGTGTCGCTCCGGAGTTCGAGCGAACACATTCTAAGTCCCCGTTCGTGTCGCTCCGGAACCGAATGTCGACGGAACGAAGGGACAACGGTAGATCCTTATTCCTGGTGCTCGTGGCTCTCTAAAAGCATACACTTGTTGTCCTCTTTCTCTTACCTGTGTCGAGATAATCGAGAATCATGGAGCGTTCGTGTCGCTCCGGAACCGAAAGTCGTCGGTTCGAAACGAGAACGTTAGATCCTTATTCCTGATCATTGAGGCACTCTAAAACTATTAAGCTGTTTTGCTCTCTGATGCCCGTCGACCGAGAAAACGTAGAATAGCGGAGCGATCGTGTCGCTCCGGAGTTCGAGCGAAAAAATTCTAAGTCCCCGTTCGTGTCGCTCCGGAGCCCGAGCGAAAAAATTCTAAGTCCCCGTTCGTGTCGCTCCGGAGCCCGAGCGAAAAAATTCTAAGTCCACGTTCGTGACGCTCCGGATCCGAATGTCGACGGAACGAAGGGACAACGGTAGATCCTTATTCCTGGTGCTCGTGGCTCTCTAAATCCATACACTTGTTGTCCTCGGTCTCTTACCTGTGTCGAGATAATCGAGAATCATGGAGCGTTCGTGTCGCTCCGGAACCGAAAGTCGTCGGTTCGAAACGAGAACGTTAGATCCTTATTCCTGATCGTTGAGGCACTCTAAAACTATTAGGCTGTTTTGCTCTCTGATGCCCGTGGACAGAGAGAACGTAGAATATCGGAGCGATCGTGTCGCTCCGTAGCCCGAGCGAAAAAATTCTAAGTCACCGTTCGTGTCGCTCCGGAACCGAATGTCGACGGAACGAAGGGACACCGGTAGATCCTTATTCCTGGTGCTCGTGGCTCTCTAAAACCATACACTTGTTGTCCTCTGTCTCTTCCCAGTGTCGAGATAATCGAGAATCATGGAGCGTTCGTGTCGCTCCGGAATCGAAGGTCGTCGGTTCGAAACGAGAACGTTAGATCCTTATTCCTGATCGTTGAGGCACTCTAAAGCTATTAGGCTGTTTTGCTCTCTGATGCCCGTGGACCGAGAGAACGTAGAATATCTGAGCGATCGTGTCGCTCCGGAGTTCGAGCGAGAAAATTCTAAGTCCCCGTTCGTGTCGCTCCGGAGCCCGAGCGAAAAAATTCTAAGTCCCCGTTCGTGTCGCTCCGGAGCCCGAGCGAAAAAATTCTAAGTCCACGTTCGTGACGCTCCGGATCCGAATGTCGACGGAACGAAGGGACAACGGTAGATCCTTATTCCTGGTGCTCGTGGCTCTCTAAATCCATACACTTGTTGTCCTCGGTCTCTTACCTGTGTCGAGATAATCGAGAATCATGGAGCGTTCGTGTCGCTCCGGAACCGAAAGTCGTCGGTTCGAAACGAGAACGTTAGATCCTTATTCCTGATCGTTGAGGCACTCTAAAACTATTAGGCTGTTTTGCTCTCTGATGCCCGTGGACAGAGAGAACGTAGAATATCGGAGCGATCGTGTCGCTCCGTAGCCCGAGCGAAAAAATTCTAAGTCACCGTTCGTGTCGCTCCGGAACCGAATGTCGACGGAACGAAGGGACACCGGTAGATCCTTATTCCTGGTGCTCGTGGCTCTCTAAAACCATACACTTGTTGTCCTCTGTCTCTTCCCAGTGTCGAGATAATCGAGAATCATGGAGCGTACATGTCGCTCCGGAACCGAAAGTCGTCGGTTCGACACGAGAACGTTAGATCCTTATTCCTGATCGCTGAGGCACTCCAGAACTATTAGGCTGTTTTGCTCTCTGATGCCCGTGGACCGAGAGAACGTAGGATGTCGGAGCGATCGTGTCGCTCCGGAGTTCGAGCGAGAAAATTCTAAGTCCCCGTCCGTGTCGCTCCGGAGCCCGAGCGAAAAAATTCTAAGTCCCCGTTCGTGTCGCTGCGGAACCGAATGTCGACGGAACGAAGGGACACCGGTAGATCCTTATTCCTGGTGCTCGTGGCTCTCTAAAACCATACACTTGTTGTCCTCTGTCTCTTCCCGGTGTCGAGATAATCGAGAATCATGGAGCGTACGTGTCGCTCCGGATCCGAAAGTCGTCGGTTCGAAACGAGAACGTTAGATCCTTATTCCTGATCGTTGAGGCACTCTAAAACTATTAGGCTGTTTTGCTCTGTGATGCCCGTGGACCGAGAGAACGTAGAATATCGGAGCGATCGTGTCGCTCCGGAGTTCGAGCGAAAACATTCTAAGTCACCGTTCGTGTCGCTCCGGAACCGAATGTCGACGGAACGAAGGGACAACGGTAGATCCTTATTCCTGGTGCTCGTGGCTCTCTAAAACCATACACTTGTTGTCCTCTGTCTCTTACCTGTGTCGAGATAATCGAGAATCATGGAGCGCTCGTGTCGCTCCGGAACCGAAAGTCGTCGGTTCGAAACGAGCTCGTTAGAACCTTATTCCTGATCGTTGAGGCACTCTAAAACTATTAGGCAGTTTTACTCTCTGATGCCCGTGGACCGAGAGGACGTAGAATATCGGAGCGATCGTGTCGCTCCGGAGTTCGAGCGAAAAAATTCGAAGTCCCCGCTCGTGTCGCTCCGGAACCGAATGTCGACGGAACGAAGGGACAGCGGTAGATCCTTATTCCTGGTGCTCGTGGTTCTCTAAAACCATACACTTGTTGTCCTCTGTCTCTTACCTGTGTCGAGATAATCGAGAATTATGGAGCGTTCGTGTCGCTCCGGAACCGAAAGTCGTCGGTTCGAAACGAGAACGTTAGATCCTTATTCCTGATCGTGGAGGCACTCTAAAACTATTAGGCTGTTTTGCTCTCTGATGCCCGTGGACCGAGAGGACGTAGAATAGCGGAGCGATCTTGTCGCTCCGGAGTTCGAGCGAAAAAATTCTAAGTCCCCGTTCGTGTCGCTCCGGAGCCCGAGCGAAAAAATTCTAAGTCCCCGTTCGTGTCGCTCCGGAACCGAATGTCGACGGAACGAAGGGACAACGGTAGATCCTTATTCCTGGTGCTCGTGGCTCTCTAAAAGCATACACTTGTTGTCCTCTTTCTCTTACCTGTGTCGAGATAATCGAGAATCATGGAGCGTTCGTGTCGCTCCGGAACCGAAAGTCGTCGGTTCGAAACGAGAACGTTAGATCCTTATTCCTGATCGTTGAGGCACTCTAAAACTATTAAGCTGTTTTGCCCTCTGATGCCCGTCGACCGAGAAAACGTAGAATAGCGGAGCGATCGTGTCGCTCCGGAGTTCGAGCGAAAAAATTCTAAGTCCCCGTTCGTGTCGCTCCGGAGCCCGAGCGAAAAAATTCTAAGTCCCCGTTCGTGTCGCTCCGGAGCCCGAGCGAAAAAATTCTAAGTCCACGTGCGTGACGCTCCGGATCCGAATGTCGACGGAACGAAGGGACAACGGTAGATCCTTATTCCTGGTGCTCGTGGCTCTCTAAATCCATACACTTGTTGTCCTCTGTCTCTTACCTGTGTCGAGATAATCGAGAATCATGGAGCGTTCGTGTCGCTCCGGAACCGAAAGTCGTCGGTTCGAAACGAGAACGTTAGATCCATATTCCTGATCGTTGAGGCACTCTAAAACTATTAGGCTGTTTTGCTCTCTGATGCCCGTGGACAGAGAGAACGTAGAATATCGGAGCGATCGTGTCGCTCCGTAGCCCGAGCGAAAAGATTCTAAGTCCCCGTTCGTGTCGCTCCGGAACCGAATGTCGACGGAACGAAGGGACACCGGTAGATCCTTCTTCCTGGTACTCGTGGCTCTCTAAAACCATACACTTGTTGTCCTCTGTCTCTTCCCAGTGTCGAGATAATCGAGAATCATGGAGCGTACGTGTCGCTCCGGAACCGAAAGTCGTCGGTTCGACACGAGAACGTTAGATCCTTATTCCTGATCGTTGATGCACTCTAAAACTATTAGGCTGTTTTGCTCTCTGATGCCCGTGGGCCGAGAGAACGTATAATATCGGAGCGATCGTGTCGCTCCGGAGTTCGAGCGAAAAAATTCTAAGTCCCCGTTCGTGTCCCTCCGGAACCGAATGTCGACGGAACGAAGGGACAACGGTAGATCCTTATTCCTGGTGCTCGTGGCTCTCTAAAACCATACACTTGTTGTCCACTGTCTCTTACCTGTGTCGAGATAATCGAGAATCATGGAGCGTTCGTGTCGCTCCGGAACCGAAAGTCGTCGGTTCGAAACGAGAACGTTAGATCCTTATTCCTGATCGCTGAGGCACTCTAAAACTATTAGGCTGTTTTGCTCTCTGATGCCCGTGGACCGAGAGAACGTAGAGTATCGGAGCGATCGTGTCGCTCCGGAGTTCGAGCGAAAAAATTCTAAGTCACCGTTCGTGTCGCTCCGGAACCGAATGTCGACGAAACGAAGGGACAACGGTAGATCCTTATTCCTGGTACCCGCGGCTCTCTAAAACCATACACTTGTTGTCCTCTGTCTCTTACCTGTGTCGAGAAAATCGAGAATCATGGAGCGTTCGTGTCGCTCCGGAACCGAAAGTCGTCGGTTCGAAACGAGAACGTTAGATCCTTATTCCTGATCGCTGAGGCACTCTAAAACTATTAGGCTGTCTTGCTCTCTGATGCCCGTGGACCGATAGAACGTAGAATATCCGAGCGATCGTGTCGCTCCGGAGTTCGAGCGAAAAAATCCTAAGTCTCCGTTCGTGTCGCTCCGGAGCCCGAGCGAAAAAATTCTAAGTCCCCGTTCGTTTCGCTCCGGTACCGAGTGTCGACGGAACGAAGGGACAACGGTAGATCCTTATTCCTGGTGCTCGTGGCTCTCTAAAACCATACACTTGTTGTCCTCTGTCTCTTACCTGTGGCGAGATAATCGAGAATCATGGAGCGTTCGTGTCGCTCCGCAACCGAAAGTCGTCGGTTCGAAACGAGAACGTTAGATCCTTATTCCTGATCGCTGAGGCACTCTAAAACTATTAGGCTGTTTTGCTCTCTGATGCCCGTGGACCGAGAGAACGTAGAATATCCGAGCGATCGTGTCGCTCCGGAGTTCGAGCGAAAAAATCCTAAGTCTCCGTTCGTGTCGCTCCGGAGCCCGAGCGAAAAAATTCTAAGTCCCCGTTCGTTTCGCTCCGGAACCGAGTGTCGACGGAACAAAGGGACAACGGTAGATCCTTATTCCTGGTGCTCGTGGCTCGCTAAAACCATACACTTCTTGTCCTCTGTCTCTTACCTGTGTCGAGATAATCGAGAATCATGGAGCGTTCGTGTCGCTCCGGAACCGAAAGTCGTCGGTTCGAAACGAGAACGTTAGATCCTTATTCCTGATCGTTGAGGCACTCTAAAACTATTAGGCTGTTTTGCACTCTGATGCCAGTGGACCGAGAGAACGTAGAATATCGGAGCGATCGTGTCGCTCCGGAGTTCGAGCGAGAAAATTCTAAGTCCCCGTTCGTGTCGCTACGGAACCGAACGTCGACGGAACGAAGGGACAACGGTAGATCCTTATTCCTGGTGCTCGTGGCTCTCTAAACCGTACACTTGTTGTCCTCTGTCTCTTACCTGTGTCGAGATAATCGAGAATCATGGAGCGTTCGTGTCGCTCCGCAACCGAAAGTCGTCGGTTCGAAACGAGAACGTTAGATCCTTATTCCTGATCGCTGAGGCACTCTAAAACTATTAGGCTGTTTTGCTCTCTGATGCCCGTGGACCGAGAGAACGTAGAATAAAGGAGCGATCGTGTCGCTCCGGAGATCGAGCGAAAAAATCCTAAGTCTCCGTTCGTATCGCTCCGGAGCCCGAGCGAAAAAATTCTAGGTCCCCGTTCGTGTCGCTCCGGAGCCCGAGCGAAAAAATTCTACGTCCCCGTTTGTGTCGCTCCGGAACCGAATGTCGACGGAACGAAGGGACAACGGTAGATCCTTATTCCTGGTGCTCGTGGCTCTCTAAAACCATCCACTTGTTGTCCTCTGTCTCTTACCTGTGTCGAGATAATCGAGAATCATGGAGCGTTCGTGTCGCTCCGGTACCGAAAGTCGTCGGTTCGAAACGAGAACGTTAGATCCTTATTCCTGATCGTTGAGGTACTCAAAAACTATTAGGCTGTTTTGCTCTCTGATGCCCGTGGACCGAGAGAACGCAGAATATCGGAGCGATCGTGTCGCTCCGGAGTTCGCGCGAAAAAATTCTAAGTCCCCAGTCGTGTCGCTCCGGAGCCCGAGCGAAAAAATTCTAAGTCCCCGTTCGTGTCGCTCCGGAACCGAATGTCGGCGGAACGAAGGGACAACTGTAGATCCTTATTCCTGGTGCTCGTGGCTCTCTAAACCATACACTTGTTGTCCTCTGTCTCTTACCTGTGTCGAGATAATCGAGAATCATGGAGCGTTCGTGTCGCTCCGCAACCGAAAGTCGTCGGTTCGAAACGAGAACGTTAGATCCTTATTCCTGATCGCTGAGGCACTCTAAAACTATTAGGCTGTTTTGCTCTCTGATGCCCGTGGACCGAGAGAACGTAGAATAAAGGAGCGATCGTGTCGCTCCGGAGATCGAGCGAAAAAATCCTAAGTCTCCGTTCGTATCGCTCCGGAGCCCGAGCGAAAAAATTCTAGGTCCCCGTTCGTGTCGCTCCGGAGCCCGAGCGAAAAAATTCTACGTCCCCGTTTGTGTCGCTCCGGAACCGAATGTCGACGGAACGAAGGGACAACGGTAGATCCTTATTCCTGGTGCTCGTGGCTCTCTAAAACCATCCACTTGTTGTCCTCTGTCTCTTACCTGTGTCGAGATAATCGAGAATCATGGAGCGTTCGTGTCGCTCCGGTACCGAAAGTCGTCGGTTCGAAACGAGAACGTTAGATCCTTATTCCTGATCGTTGAGGTACTCAAAAACTATTAGGCTGTTTTGCTCTCTGATGCCCGTGGACCGAGAGAACGCAGAATATCGGAGCGATCGTGTCGCTCCGGAGTTCGCGCGAAAAAATTCTAAGTCCCCAGTCGTGTCGCTCCGGAGCCCGAGCGAAAAAATTCTAAGTCCCCGTTCGTGTCGCTCCGGAACCGAATGTCGGCGGAACGAAGGGACAACTGTAGATCCTTATTCCTGGTGCTCGTGGCTCTCTAAACCATACACTTGTTGTCCTCTGTCTCTTACCTGTGTCGAGATAATCGAGAATCATGGAGCGTTCGTGTCGCTCCGCAACCGAAAGTCGTCGGTTCGAAACGAGAACGTTAGATCCTTATTCCTGATCGCTGAGGCACTCTAAAACTATTAGGCTGTTTTGCTCTCTGATGCCCGTGGACCGAGAGAACGTAGAATATCCGTGCGATCGTGTCGCTCCGGAGTTCGAGCGAAAAAATTCTAAGTCCCCGTTCGTGTCGCTCCGAAACCGAATGTCGACGGAACGAAGGGACAACGGTAGATCCTTATTCCTCGAGCTCGTGGCTCTCTAAAACCATACACTTGATGTCCTCTGTCTCTTACCTGTGTCGAGATAATCGAGAATCATGGAGCGTTCGTGTCGCTCCGGAACCGAAAGTCGTCGGTTCGAAACGAGAACGTTAGATCCTTATTCCTGATCGCTGAGGCACTCTAAAACTATTAGGCTGTTTTGCTCTCTGATGCCCGTGGACCGAGAGAACGTAGAATATCGGTGCGATCGTGTCGCTCCGGAGTTCGAGCGAGAAAATTCTACGTCCCCGGTCGTGTCGCTCCGGAGCCCGAGTGAAAAAATTCTAAGTCCCCGTTCGTGTCGCTCCGGAACCGAATGTCGGCGGAACGAAGGGACAACGGTAGATCCTTATTCCTGGTGCTCGTGGCTCTCTAAAACCATACACTTGTTGTCCTCTGTCTCTTACCTGTGTCGAGATAATCGAGAATCATGGAGCGTTCGTGCCGCTCCGGTACCGAAAGTCGTCGGTTCGAAACGAGAACGTTAGATCCTTATTCCTGATCGTTGAGGCACTCTAAAACTATTAGGCTGTTTTGCTCTCTGATGCCCGTGGACCTAGAGAACGTAGAATATCGGAGCGATCGTGTCGCTCCGGAGTTCGAGCGAGAAAATTCTAAGTCCCCGGTCGCGTCGCACCGGAGCCCGAGCGAAAAAATTCTAAGTCCCCGTTCGTGTCGCTCCGGAACCGAATGTCGACGGAACGAAGGGATAACGGTAGATCCTTATTCCTGGTGCTCGTGGCTCTCTAAAACGATACACTTGTTGTCCTCTGTCTCTTACCTGTGTCGAGATAATCGAGAATCATGGAGCGTTCGTGTCGCTCCGCAACCGAAAGTCGTCGGTTCGAAACGAGAACGTTAGATCCTTATTTCTGATCGCTGAGGCACTCTAAAACTATTAGGCTGTTTTGCTCTCTGATGCCCGTGGACCGAGAGAACGTAGAATATAGGAGCGATCGGGTCGCTCCGGAGTTCGAGCGAGAAAATTCTAAGTCCCCGGTCGCGTCGCTCCGGAGCCCGAGCGAAAAAATTCTAAGTCACCGTTCGTGTCGCTCCGGAACCGAATGTCGACGGAACGAAGGGACAACGGTAGATCCTTATTCCTGGTGCTCGTGGCTCTCTAAAACGATACACTTGTTGTCCTCTGTCTCTTACCTGTGTCGAGATAATCGAGAATCATGGAGCGTTCGTGTCGCTCCGGAACCGAAAGTCGTCGGTTCGAAACGAGAACGTTAGATCCTTATTCCTGATCGCTGAGGCACTCTAAAACTATTAGGCTGTTTTGCTCTCTGATTTTCGTGGACCGAGAGAACGTAGAATATCGGAGCGATCGTGTCGCTCCGGAGTTCGAGCGAGAAAATTCTAAGTCCCCGTTCGTGTCGCTCCGGAGCCCGAGCGAAAAAATTCTAAGTCCCCGTTCGTGTCGCTCCGGAACCGAATGTCGACGGAACGAAGGGACAACGGTAGATCCTTATTCCTGGTACACGCGGCTCTCTAAAACCATACACTTGTTGTCCTCTGTCTCTTACCTGTGTCGAGAAAATCGAGAATCATGGAGCGTTCGTGTCGCTCCGGAACCGAAAGTCGTCGGTTCGAAACGAGAACGTTAGATCCTTATTCCTGATCGTTGAGGCACTCAAAAACTATTAGGCTGTTTTGCTCTCTGATGCCCGTGGACCGAGAGAACGCAGAATATCGGAGCGATCGTGTCGCTCCGGAGTTCGCGCGAAAAAATTCTACGTCCCCGTTTGTGTCGCTCCGGAACCTAATGTCGACGGAACGAAGGGACAACGGTAGATCCTTATTCCTGGTGCTCGTGGCTCTCTAAAACCATACACTTGTTGTCCTCTGTCTCTTACCTGTGTCGAGATAATCGAGAATCATGGAGCGTTCGTGTCGCTCCGGAACCGAAAGTCGTCGGTTCGAAACGAGAACGTTAGATCCTTATTCCTGATCGCTGAGGCACTCTAAAACTATTAGGCTGTTTTGCTCTCTGATGCCCGTGGACCGAGAGAACGTAGAATATCGGAGCGATCGGGTCGCTCCGGAGTTCGAGCGAGAAAATTCTAAGTCCCCGGTCGCGTCGCACCGGAGCCCGAGCGAAAAAATTCTAAGTCCCCGTTCGTGTCGCTCCGGAACCGAATGTCGACGGAACGATGGGACAACGGTAGATCGTTATTCCTGGTGCTCGTGGCACTCTAAAACGATACACTTGTTGTCCTCTGTCTCTTACCTGTGTCGAGATAATCGAGAATCATGGAGCGTTCGTGTCGCTCCGGAACCGAAAGTCGTCGGTTCGAAACGAGAACGTTAGATCCTTATTCCTGATCGCTGAGGCACTCTAAAACTATTAGGCTGTTTTGCTCTCTGATTTTCGTGGACCGAGAGAACGTAGAATATCGGAGCGATCGTGTCGCTCCGGAGTTCGAGCGAAGAAATTCTAAGTCCCCGTTCGTGTCGCTCCGGAGCCCGAGCGAAAAAATTCTAAGTCCCCGTTCGTGTCGCTCCGAAACCGAATGTCGACGGAATGAAGGGACAACGGTAGATCCTTATTCCTGGAGCTCGTGGCTCTCTAAAACCATACACTTGATGTCCTCTGTCTCTTACCTGTGTCGAGATAATCGAGAATCATGGAGCGTTCGTGTCGCTCCGGAACCGAAAGTCGTCGGTTCGAAACGAGAACGTTAGATCCTTATTCCTGATCGCTGAGGCACTCTAAAACTATTAGGCTGTTTTGCTCTCTGATGCCCGTGGACCGAGAGAACGTAGAATATCGGTGCGTTCGTGTCGCTCCGGAGTTCGAGCGAGAAAATTCTACGTCCCCGGTCGTGTCGCTCCGGAGCCCGAGTGAAAAAATTCTAAGTCCCCGTTCGTGTCGCTCCGGAACCGAATGTCGACGGAACGAAGGGACAACGGTAGATCCTTATTCCTGGTGCTCGTGGTTCTCTAAAACCATACACTTGTTGTCCTCTGTCTCTTACCTGTGTCGAGATAATCGAGAATTATGGAGCGTTCGTGTCGCTCCGGAACCGAAAGTCGTCGGTTCGAAACGAGAACGTTAGATCCTTATTCCTGATCGTGGAGGCACTCTAAAACTATTAGGCTGTTTTGCTCTCTGATGCCCGTGGACCGAGAGGACGTAGAATAGCGGAGCGATCGTGTCGCTCCGGAGTTCGAGCGAAAAAATTCTAAGTCCCAGTTCGTGTCGCTCCGGAGCCCGAGCGAAAAAATTCTAAGTCCCCGTTCGTGTCGCTCGGGAACCGAATGTCGACGGAACGAAGGGACAACGGTAGATCCTTATTCCTGGTGCTCGTGGCTCTCTAAAACCATACACTTGTTGTCCTCTGTCTCTTACCTGTGTCGAGATAATCGAGAATCATGGAGCGTTCGTGTCGCTCCGGAATCGAAAGTCGTCGGTTCGAAACGAGAACGTTAGATCCTTATTCCTGATCGTTGAGGCACTCTAAAGCTATTAGGCTGTTTTGCTCTCTGATGCCCGTGGACCGAGAGAACGTAGAATATCTGAGCGATCGTGTCGCTCCGGAGTTCGAGCGAGAAAATTCTAAGTCCCCGTTCGTGTCGCGCCGGAGCCCGAGCGAAAAAATTCTAAGTCCACGTTCGTGTCGCTCCGGAACCGAATGTCGACGGAACGAAGGGACAACGGTAGATCCTTATTCCTGGTGCTCGTGGTTCTCTAAAACCATACACTTGTTGTCCTCTGTCTCTTACCTGTGTCGAGATAATCGAGAATCATGGAGCGTTCGTGTCGCTCCGGAACCGAAAGTCGTCGGTTCGAAACGAGAACGTTAGATCCTTATTCCTGATCGCTGAGGCACTCCAGAACTATTAGGCTGTTTTGCTCTCTGATGCCCGTGGACCGAGAGAACGTAGAATATCGGAGCGATCGTGTCGCTCCGGAGTTCGAGCGAGAAAATTCTAAGTCCCCGTTCGTGTCGCTCCGAAGCCCGAGCGAAAAAATTCTAAGTCCCCGTTCGTGTCGCTACGGAACCGAATGTCGACGGAACGAAGGGACAACGGTAGATCCTTATTCCTGGTGCTCGTGGCTCTCTAAAACCATACACTTGTTGTCCTCTGTCTCTTACCTGTGTCGAGATACTCGAGAATCATGGAGCGTTCGTGTCGCTCCGGAACCGAAAGTCGTCGGTTCGAAACGAGAACGTTAGATCCTTATTCCTGATCGCTGAGGCACTCTAAAACTATTAGGCTGTTTTGCTCTCTGATGCCCGTGGACCGAGAGGACGTAGAATATCGGAGCGATCGTGCCGCTCCGGAGTTCGAGCGAAACAAATCTAAGTCACCGTTCGTGTCGCTCCGGAGCCAGAGCGAAAAAATTCTAAGTCCCCGTTCGTGTCGCTCCGGAACCGAATGTCGACGGAACGAAGGGACAACGGTAGATCATTATTCCTGGTGCTCGTGGCTCCCTAAAACCATACACTTGTTGTCCACTGTCTCTTACCTGTGTCGAGATAATCGAGAATCATGGAGCGTTCGTGTCGCTCCGGAACCGAAAGTCGTCGGTTCGACACGAGAACGTTAGAACCATATTCCTGATCGTTGAGGCACTCTAAAACTATTAGGCTGTTTTGCTCTCTGATGCCCGTGGACAGAGAGAACGTAGAATATCGGAGCGATCGTGTCGCTCCGTAGCCCGAGCGAAAAAATTCTAAGTCCCCGTTCGTGTCGCTCCGGAACCGAATGTCGACGGAACGAAGGGACACCGGTAGATCCTTATTCCTGGTGCTCGTGGCTCTCTAAAACCATACACTTGTTGTCCTCTGTCTCTTCCCAGTGTCGAGATAATCGAGAATCATGGAGCGTACGTGTCGCTCCGGAACCGAAAGTCGTCGGTTCGAAACGAGAACGTTAGATCCTTATTCCTGACCGTTGAGGCACTCTAAAACTATTAGGCTGTTTTGCTCTGTGATGCCCGTGGACCGAGAGAACGTAGAATGTCGGAGCGATCGTGTCGCTCCGGAGTTCGAGCGAAAACATTCTAAGTCCCCGTTCATGTCGCTCCGGAACCGAATGTCGACGGAAGGAAGGGACAACGGTAGATCCTTATTCCTGGTGCTCGTGTCTCTCTAAAAGCATACACTTATTGTCCTCTTTCTCTTAGCTGTGTGGAGATAATCGAGAATCATGGAGCGTTCGTGTCGCTCCGGAACCGAAAGGCGTCGGTTCGACACGAGAACGTTAGATCCTTATTCCTGATCGTTGATGCACTCTAAAACTATTAAGCTGTTTTGCTCTCTCATGCCCGTGGACCGAGAGAACGAAGAATATCGGAGCGATCATGTCGCTCCGGAGTTCGAGCGAACACATTCTAAGTCCCCGTTCGTGTCGCTCCGGAACCGAATGTCGACGGAACGAAGGGACAACGGTAGATCCTTATTCCTGGTGCTCGTGGCTCTCTAAAAGCATACACTTGTTGTCCTCTTTCTCTTACCTGTGTCGAGATAATCGAGAATCATGGAGCGTTCGTGTCGCTCCGGAACCGAAAGTCGTCGGTTCGAAACGAGCTCGTTAGAACCTTATTCCTGATCGTGGAGGCACTCTAAAACTATTAGGCTGTTTTGCTCTCTGATGCCCGTGGACCGAGAGGACGTAGAATAGCGGAGCGATCGTGTCGCTCCGGAGTTCGAGCGAAAAAATTCTAAGTCCCCGTTCGTGTCGCTCCGGAGCCCGAGCGAAAAAATTCTAAGTCCCCGTTCGTGTCGCTCCGGAACCGAATGTCGACGGAACGAAGGGACAACGGTAGATCCTTATTCCTGGTGCTCGTGGCTCTCTAAAACCATACACTTGTTGTCCTCTGTCTCTTACCTGTGTCGAGATAATCGAGAATCATGGAGCGTTCGTGTCGCTCCGCAACCGAAAGTCGTCGGTTCGAAACGAGAACGTTAGATCCTTATTAATGATCGCTGAGGCACTCTAAAACTATTAGGCTGTTTTGCTCTCTGATGCCCGTGGACCGAGAGAACGTAGAATATCGGAGCGATCGTGTCGCTCCGGAGTTCGAGCGAGAAAATTCTAAGTCCCCGTTCGTGTCGCTCCGAAGCCCGAGCGAAAAAATTCTAAGTCCCCGTTCGTGTCGCTCCGGAACCGAATGTCGACGGAACGAAGGGACAACGGTAGATCATTATTCCTGGTGCTCGTGGCTCCCTAAAACCATACACTTGTTGTCCACTGTCTCTTACCTGTGTCGAGATAATCGAGAATCATGGAGCGTTCGTGTCGCTCCGGAACCGAAAGTCGTCGGTTCGACACGAGAACGTTAGAACCATATTCCTGATCGTTGAGGCACTCTAAAACTATTAGGCTGTTTTGCTCTCTGATGCCCGTGGACAGAGAGAACGTAGAATATCGGAGCGATCGTGTCGCTCCGTAGCCCGAGCGAAAAAATTCTAAGTCCCCGTTCGTGTCGCTCCGGAACCGAATGTCGACGGAACGAAGGGACACCGGTAGATCCTTATTCCTGGTGCTCGTGGCTCTCTAAAACCATACACTTGTTGTCCTCTGTCTCTTCCCAGTGTCGAGATAATCGAGAATCATGGAGCGTACGTGTCGCTCCGGAACCGAAAGTCGTCGGTTCGAAACGAGAACGTTAGATCCTTATTCCTGACCGTTGAGGCACTCTAAAACTATTAGGCTGTTTTGCTCTGTGATGCCCGTGGACCGAGAGAACGTAGAATGTCGGAGCGATCGTGTCGCTCCGGAGTTCGAGCGAAAACATTCTAAGTCCCCGTTCATGTCGCTCCGGAACCGAATGTCGACGGAAGGAAGGGACAACGGTAGATCCTTATTCCTGGTGCTCGTGGCTCTCTAAAAGCATACACTTATTGTCCTCTTTCTCTTAGCTGTGTGGAGATAATCGAGAATCATGGAGCGTTCGTGTCGCTCCGGAACCGAAAGGCGTCGGTTCGACACGAGAACGTTAGATCCTTATTCCTGATCGTTGATGCACTCTAAAACTATTAAGCTGTTTTGCTCTCTCATGCCCGTGGACCGAGAGAACGAAGAATATCGGAGCGATCATGTCGCTCCGGAGTTCGAGCGAACACATTCTAAGTCCCCGTTCGTGTCGCTCCGGAACCGAATGTCGACGGAACGAAGGGACAACGGTAGATCCTTATTCCTGGTGCTCGTGGCTCTCTAAAAGCATACACTTGTTGTCCTCTTTCTCTTACCTGTGTCGAGATAATCGAGAATCATGGAGCGTTCGTGTCGCTCCGGAACCGAAAGTCGTCGGTTCGAAACGAGCTCGTTAGAACCTTATTCCTGATCGTGGAGGCACTCTAAAACTATTAGGCTGTTTTGCTCTCTGATGCCCGTGGACCGAGAGGACGTAGAATAGCGGAGCGATCGTGTCGCTCCGGAGTTCGAGCGAAAAAATTCTAAGTCCCCGTTCGTGTCGCTCCGGAGCCCGAGCGAAAAAATTCTAAGTCCCCGTTCGTGTCGCTCCGGAACCGAATGTCGACGGAACGAAGGGACAACGGTAGATCCTTATTCCTGGTGCTCGTGGCTCTCTAAAACCATACACTTGTTGTCCTCTGTCTCTTACCTGTGTCGAGATAATCGAGAATCATGGAGCGTTCGTGTCGCTCCGCAACCGAAAGTCGTCGGTTCGAAACGAGAACGTTAGATCCTTATTAATGATCGCTGAGGCACTCTAAAACTATTAGGCTGTTTTGCTCTCTGATGCCCGTGGACCGAGAGAACGTAGAATATCGGAGCGATCGTGTCGCTCCGGAGTTCGAGCGAGAAAATTCTAAGTCCCCGTTCGTGTCGCTCCGAAGCCCGAGCGAAAAAATTCTAAGTCCCCGTTCGTGTCGCTACGGAACCGAATGTCGACGGAACGAAGGGACAACGGTAGATCCTTATTCCTGGTGCTCGTGGCTCTCTAAAACCATACACTTGTTGTCCTCTGTCTCTTACCTGTGTCGAGATAATCGAGAATCATGGAGCGTTCGTGTCGCTCCGGAACCGAAAGTCGTCGGTTCGAAACGAGAACGTTAGATCCTTATTCCTGATCGCTGAGGCACTCTAAAACTATTAGGCTGTTTTGCTCTCTGATGCCCGTGGACCGAGAGAACGTAGAGTATCGGAGCGATCGTGTCGCTCCGGAGTTCGAGCGAAAAAATTCTAAGTCACCGTTCGTGTCGCTCCGGAACCGAATGTCGACGGAACGAAGGGACAACGGTAGATCCTTATTCCTGGTGCTCGTGGCTCTCTAAAACCATACACTTGTTGTCCTCTGTCTCTTACCTGTGTCGAGATAATCGAGAATCATGGAGCGCTCGTGTCCCTCCGGAACCGAAAGTCGTCGGTTCGAAACGAGCTCGTTAGAACCTTATTCCTGATCGTTGAGGCACTCTAAAACTATTAGGCTGTTTTGCTCTCTGATGCCCGTGGACCGAGAGGACGTAGAATATCGGAGCGATCGTGTCGCTCCGGAGTTCGAGCGAAAAAATTCTAAGTCCCCGTTCGTGTCGCTCCGGAGCCCGAGCGAAAAAATTCTAAGTCCCCGTTCGTGTCGCTCCGGAGCCCGAGCGAAAAAATTCTAAGTACACGTTCGTGACGCTCCGGATCCGAATGTCGACGGAACGAAGGGACAACGGTAGATCCTTATTCCTGGTGCTCGTGGCTCTCTAAATCCATACACTTGTTGGCCTCTGTCTCTTACCTGTGTCGAGATAATCGAGAATCATGGAGCGTTCGTGTCGCTCCGGAACCGAAAGTCGTCGGTTCGAAACGAGAACGTTAGATCCTTGTTCCTGATGGCTGAGGCACTCTAAAACTATTAGGCTGTTTTGCTCTCTGATGCCCGTGGACCGAGAGAACGTAGAATATTGGAGCGATCGTGTCGCTCCGGAGTTCGAGCGAAAAAATTCTAAGTCCCCGTTCGTGTCGCTCCGGAACCGAATGTCGACGGATCGAAGGGACAACGGTAGATCCTTATTCCTGGTGCCCGCGGCTCTCTAAAACCATACACTTGTTGTCCTCTGTCTCTTACCTGTGTCGAGAAAATCGAGAATCATGGAGCGTTCGTGTCGCTCCGCAACCGAAAGTCGTCGGTTCGAAACGAGAACGATAGATCCTTATTCCTGATCGCTGAGGCACTCTAAAACTATTAGGCTGTTTTGCTCTCTGATGCCCGTGGACCGAGAGAACGTAGAATATCGGAGCGATCGGGTCGCTCCGGAGTTCGAGCGAGAAAATTCTAAGTCCCCGGTCGCTAAGCACTGGAGCCCGAGCGAAAAAATTCTAAGTCCCCGTTCGTGTCGCTCCGGAACCGAATGTCGACGGAACGAAGGGACAACGGTAGATCCTTATTCCTGGTGCTCGTGGCTCTCTAAAACGATACACTTGTTGTCCTCTGTCTCTTACCTGTGTCGAGATAATCGAGAATCATGGAGCGTTCGTGTCGCTCCGGAACCGAAAGTCGTCGGTTCGAAACGAGAACGTTAGATCCTTATTCCTGATCGCTGAGGCACTCTAAAACTATTAGGCTGTTTTGCTCTCTGATGCCCGTGGACCGAGAGAACGTAGAATATCGGAGTGATCGTGTCGCTCCGGAGTTCGAGCGAGAAAATTCTAAGTCCCCGTTCGTGTCGCTCCGGAGCCCGAGCGAAAAAATTCTACGTCCCCGTTTGTGTCGCTCCGGAACCGAATGTCGACGAAACGAAGGGACAACGGTAGATCCTTATTCCTGGTACCCGCGGCTCTCTAAAACCATACACTTGTTGTCCTCTGTCTCTTACCTGTGTCGAGAAAATCGAGAATCATGGAGCGTTCGTGTCGCTCCGGAACCGAAAGTCGTCGGTTCGAAACGAGAACGTTAGATCCTTATTCCTGATCGCTGAGGCACTCTAAAACTATTAGGCTGTCTTGCTCTCTGATGCCCGTGGACCGATAGAACGTAGAATATCCGAGCGATCGTGTCGCTCCGGAGTTCGAGCGAAAAAATCCTAAGTCTCCGTTCGTGTCGCTCCGGAGCCCGAGCGAAAAAATTCTAAGTCCCCGTTCGTTTCGCTCCGGTACCGAGTGTCGACGGAACGAAGGGACAACGGTAGATCCTTATTCCTGGTGCTCGTGGCTCTCTAAAACCATACACTTGTTGTCCTCTGTCTCTTACCTGTGGCGAGATAATCGAGAATCATGGAGCGTTCGTGTCGCTCCGCAACCGAAAGTCGTCGGTTCGAAACGAGAACGTTAGATCCTTATTCCTGATCGCTGAGGCACTCTAAAACTATTAGGCTGTTTTGCTCTCTGATGCCCGTGGACCGAGAGAACGTAGAATATCCGAGCGATCGTGTCGCTCCGGAGTTCGAGCGAAAAAATCCTAAGTCTCCGTTCGTGTCGCTCCGGAGCCCGAGCGAAAAAATTCTAAGTCCCCGTTCGTTTCGCTCCGGAACCGAGTGTCGACGGAACAAAGGGACAACGGTAGATCCTTATTCCTGGTGCTCGTGGCTCGCTAAAACCATACACTTCTTGTCCTCTGTCTCTTACCTGTGTCGAGATAATCGAGAATCATGGAGCGTTCGTGTCGCTCCGGAACCGAAAGTCGTCGGTTCGAAACGAGAACGTTAGATCCTTATTCCTGATCGTTGAGGCACTCTAAAACTATTAGGCTGTTTTGCACTCTGATGCCAGTGGACCGAGAGAACGTATAATATCGGAGCGATCGTGTCGCTCCGGAGTTCGAGCGAGAAAATTCTAAGTCCCCGTTCGTGTCGCTACGGAACCGAACGTCGACGGAACGAAGGGACAACGGTAGATCCTTATTCCTGGTGCTCGTGGCTCTCTAAACCATACACTTGTTGTCCTCTGTCTCTTAACTGTGTCGAGATAATCGAGAATCATGGAGCGTTCGTGTCGCTCCGCAACCGAAAGTCGTCGGTTCGAAACGAGAACGTTAGATCCTTATTCCTGATCGCTGAGGCACTCTAAAACTATTAGGCTGTTTTGCTCTCTGATGCCCGTGGACCGAGAGAACGTAGAATAAAGGAGCGATCGTGTCGCTCCGGAGATCGAGCGAAAAAATCCTAAGTCTCCGTTCGTATCGCTCCGGAGCCCGAGCGAAAAAATTCTAGGTCCCCGTTCGTGTCGCTCCGGAGCCCGAGCGAAAAAATTCTACGTCCCCGTTTGTGTCGCTCCGGAACCGAATGTCGACGGAACGAAGGGACAACGGTAGATCCTTATTCCTGGTGCTCGTGGCTCTCTAAAACCATCCACTTGTTGTCCTCTGTCTCTTACCTGTGTCGAGATAATCGAGAATCATGGAGCGTTCGTGTCGCTCCGGTACCGAAAGTCGTCGGTTCGAAACGAGAACGTTAGATCCTTATTCCTGATCGTTGAGGCACTCTAAAACTATTAGGCTGTTTTGCTCTCTGATGCCCGTGGACCTAGAGAACGTAGAATATCGGAGCGATCGTGTCACTCCGGAGTTCGAGCGAGAAAATTCTAAGTCCCCGTTCGTGTCGCTCCGGAGCCCGAGCGAAAAAATTCTACGTCCCCGTTCGTGTCGCTCCGGAACCGAATGTCGACGGAACGAAGGGACAACGGTAGATCCTTATTCCTGGTGCTCGTGGCTCTCTAAAACCATACACTTGTTGTCCTCTGTCTCTTACCTGTGTCGAGATAATCGAGAATCATGGAGCGTTCGTGTCGCTCCGGAACCGAAAGTCGTCGGTTCGAAACGAGAACGTTAGATCCTTATTCCTGATCGCTGAGGCACTCTAAAACTATTAGGCTGTTTTGCTCTCTGATGCCCGTGGACCGAGAGAACGTAGAATATCGGAGCGATCGGGTCGCTCCGGAGTTCGAGCGAGAAAATTCTAAGTCCCCGGTCGCGTCGCACCGGAGCATGAGCGAAAAAATTCTAAGTCCCCGTTCGTGTCGCTCCGGAACCGAATGTCGACGGAACGAAGGGACAACGGTAGATCCTTATTCCTGGTGCTCGTGGCTCTCTAAAACCATACACTTGTTGTCCTCTGTCTCTTACCTGTGGCGAGATAATCGAGAATCATGGAGCGTTCGTGTCGCTCCGCAACCGAAAGTCGTCGGTTCGAAACGAGAACGTTAGATCCTTATTCCTGATCGCTGAGGCACTCTAAAACTATTAGGCTGTTTTGCTCTCTGATGCCCGTGGACCGAGAGAACGTAGAATATCCGAGCGATCGTGTCGCTCCGGAGTTCGAGCGAAAAAATCCTAAGTCTCCGTTCGTGTCGCTCCGGAGCCCGAGCGAAAAAATTCTAAGTCCCCGTTCGTTTCGCTCCGGAACCGAGTGTCGACGGAACAAAGGGACAACGGTAGATCCTTATTCCTGGTGCTCGTGGCTCGCTAAAACCATACACTTCTTGTCCTCTGTCTCTTACCTGTGTCGAGATAATCGAGAATCATGGAGCGTTCGTGTCGCTCCGGAACCGAAAGTCGTCGGTTCGAAACGAGAACGTTAGATCCTTATTCCTGATCGTTGAGGCACTCTAAAACTATTAGGCTGTTTTGCACTCTGATGCCAGTGGACCGAGAGAACGTATAATATCGGAGCGATCGTGTCGCTCCGGAGTTCGAGCGAGAAAATTCTAAGTCCCCGTTCGTGTCGCTACGGAACCGAACGTCGACGGAACGAAGGGACAACGGTAGATCCTTATTCCTGGTGCTCGTGGCTCTCTAAACCATACACTTGTTGTCCTCTGTCTCTTACCTGTGTCGAGATAATCGAGAATCATGGAGCGTTCGTGTCGCTCCGCAACCGAAAGTCGTCGGTTCGAAACGAGAACGTTAGATCCTTATTCCTGTTCGCTGAAGCACTCTAAAACTATTAGGCTGTTTTGCTCTCTGATGCCCGTGGACCGAGAGAACGTAGAATAAAGGAGCGATCGTGTCGCTCCGGAGATCGAGCGAAAAAATCCTAAGTCTCCGTTCGTATCGCTCCGGAGCCCGAGCGAAAAAATTCTAGGTCCCCGTTCGTGTCGCTCCGGAGCCCGAGCGAAAAAATTCTACGTCCCCGTTTGTGTCGCTCCGGAACCGAATGTCGACGGAACGAAGGGACAACGGTAGATCCTTATTCCTGGTGCTCGTGGCTCTCTAAAACCATCCACTTGTTGTCCTCTGTCTCTTACCTGTGTCGAGATAATCGAGAATCATGGAGCGTTCGTGTCGCTCCGGTACCGAAAGTCGTCGGTTCGAAACGAGAACGTTAGATCCTTATTCCTGATCGTTGAGGCACTCTAAAACTATTAGGCTGTTTTGCTCTCTGATGCCCGTGGACCTAGAGAACGTAGAATATCGGAGCGATCGTGTCACTCCGGAGTTCGAGCGAGAAAATTCTAAGTCCCCGTTCGTGTCGCTCCGGAGCCCGAGCGAAAAAATTCTACGTCCCCGTTCGTGTCGCTCCGGAACCGAATGTCGACGGAACGAAGGGACAACGGTAGATCCTTATTCCTGGTGCTCGTGGCTCTCTAAAACCATACACTTGTTGTCCTCTGTCTCTTACCTGTGTCGAGATAATCGAGAATCATGGAGCGTTCGTGTCGCTCCGGAACCGAAAGTCGTCGGTTCGAAACGAGAACGTTAGATCCTTATTCCTGATCGCTGAGGCACTCTAAAACTATTAGGCTGTTTTGCTCTCTGATGCCCGTGGACCGAGAGAACGTAGAATATCGGAGCGATCGGGTCGCTCCGGAGTTCGAGCGAGAAAATTCCAAGTCCCCGGTCGCGTCGCACCGGAGCATGAGCGAAAAAATTCTATGTCCCCGTTCGTGTCGCTCCGGAACCGAATGTCGACGGAACGAAGGGACAACGGCAGATCCTTATTCCTGGTGCTCGTGGCTCTCTAAAACGATACACTTGTTGTCCTCTGTCTCTTACCTGTGTCGAGATAATCGAGAATCATGGAGCGTTCGTGTCGCTCCGGAACCGAAAGTCGTCGGTTCGAAACGAGAACGTTAGATCCTTATTCCTGATCGCTGAGGCACTCTAAAACTATTAGGCTGTTTTGCTCTCTGATGCCCGTGGACCGAGAGAACGTAGAATATCGGAGCGATCGTGTCGCTCCGGAGTTCGAGCGAAAAAATTCTAAGTCCCCGTTCGTATCGCTCCGGAGCCCGAGCGAAAAAATTCTAAGTCCCCGTTCGTGTCGCTCCGAAACCGAATGTCGACGGAACGAAGGGACAACGGTAGATCCTTATTCCTGGAGCTCGTGGCTCTCTAAAACCATACACTTGATGTCCTCTGTCTCTTACCTGTCTCGAGATAATCGAGAATCATGGAGCGTTCGTGTCGCTCCGGAACCGAAAGTCGTCGGTTCGAAACGAGAACGTTAGATCCTTATTCCTGATCGCTGAGGCACTCTAAAACTATTAGGCTGTCTTGCTCTCTGATGCCCGTGGACCGATAGAACGTAGAATATCCGAGCGATCGTGTCGCTCCGGAGTTCGAGCGAAAAAATCCTAAGTCTCCGTTCGTATCGCTCCGGAGCCCGAGCGAAAAAATTCTAAGTCCCCGTTCGTTCCGCTCCGGTACCGAGTGTCGACGGAACGAAGGGACAACGGTAGATCCTTATTCCTGGTGCTCGTGGCTCTCTAAAACCATACACTTGTTGTCCTCTGTCTCTTACCTGTGGCGAGATAATCGAGAATCATGGAGCGTTCGTGTCGCTCCGCAACCGAAAGTCGTCGGCTCGAAACGAGAACGTTAGATCCTTATTCCTGATCGCTGAGGCACTCTAAAACTATTAGGCTGTTTTGCTCTCTGATGCCCGTGGACCGAGAGAACGTAGAATATCCGAGCGATCGTGTCGCTCCGGAGTTCGAGCGAAAAAATCCTAAGTCTCCGTTCGTGTCGCTCCGGAGCCCGAGCGAAAAAATTCTAAGTCCCCGTTCGTTTCGCTCCGGAACCGAGTGTCGACGGAACAAAGGGACAACGGTAGATCCTTATTCCTGGTGCTCGTGGCTCGCTAAAACCATACACTTCTTGTCCTCTGTCTCTTACCTGTGTCGAGATAATCGAGAATCATGGAGCGTTCGTGTCGCTCCGGAACCGAAAGTCGTCGGTTCGAAACGAGAACGTTAGATCCTTATTCCTGATCGTTGAGGCACTCTAAAACTATTAGGCTGTTTTGCACTCTGATGCCAGTGGACCGAGAGAACGTATAATATCGGAGCGATCGTGTCGCTCCGGAGTTCGAGCGAGAAAATTCTAAGTCCCCGTTCGTGTCGCTACGGAACCGAACGTCGACGGAACGAAGGGACAACGGTAGATCCTTATTCCTGGTGCTCGTGGCTCTCTAAACCATACACTTGTTGTCCTCTGTCTCTTACCTGTGTCGAGATAATCGAGAATCATGGAGCGTTCGTGTCGCTCCGCAACCGAAAGTCGTCGGTTCGAAACGAGAACGTTAGATCCTTATTCCTGATCGCTGAGGCACTCTAAAACTATTAGGCTGTTTTGCTCTCTGATGCCCGTGGACCGAGAGAACGTAGAATAAAGGAGCGATCGTGTCGCTCCGGAGATCGAGCGAAAAAATCCTAAGTCTCCGTTCGTATCGCTCCGGAGCCCGAGCGAAAAAATTCTAGGTCCCCGTTCGTGTCGCTCCGGAGCCCGAGCGAAAAAATTCTACGTCCCCGTTTGTGTCGCTCCGGAACCGAATGTCGACGGAACGAAGGGACAACGGTAGATCCTTATTCCTGGTGCTCGTGGCTCTCTAAAACCATACACTTGTTGTCCTCTGTCTCTTACCTGTGTCGAGATAATCGAGAATCATGGAGCGTTCGTGTCGCTCCGGAACCGAAAGTCGTCGGTTCGAAACGAGAACGTTAGATCCTTATTCCTGATCGCTGAGGCACTCTAAAACTATTAGGCTGTTTTGCTCTCTGATGCCCGTGGACCGAGAGAACGTAGAATATCGGAGCGATCGGGTCGCTCCGGAGTTCGAGCGAGAAAATTCTAAGTCCCCGGTCGCGTCGCACCGGAGCATGAGCGAAAAAATTCTAAGTCCCCGTTCGTGTCGCTCCGGAACCGAATGTCGACGGAACGAAGGGACAACGGCAGATCCTTATTCCTGGTGCTCGTGGCTCTCTAAAACGATACACTTGTTGTCCTCTGTCTCTTACCTGTGTCGAGATAATCGAGAATCATGGAGCGTTCGTGTCGCTCCGCAACCGAAAGTCGTCGGTTCGAAACGAGAACGTTAGATCCTTATTCCTGATCGCTGAGGCACTCTAAAACTATTAGGCTGTTTTGCTCTCTGATGCCCGTGGACCGAGAGAACGTAGAATATCGGAGCGATCGGGGCGCTCCGGAGTTCGAGCGAGAAAATTCTAAGTCCCCGGTCGCGTCGCACCGGAGCCCGAGCGAAAAAATTCTAAGTCCCCGTTCGTGTCGCTCCGGAACCGAATGTCGGCGGAACGAAGGGACAACGGTAGATCCTTATTCCTGGTGCTCGTGGCTCTCTAAAACCATACACTTGTTGTCCTCTGTCTCTTACCTGTGTCGAGATAATCGAGAATCATGGAGCGTTCGTGCCGCTCCGGTACCGAAAGTCGTCGGTTCGAAACGAGAACGTTAGATCCTTATTCCTGATCGTTGAGGCACTCTAAAACTATTAGGCTGTTTTGCTCTCTGATGCCCGTGGACCTAGAGAACGTAGAATATCGGAGCGATCGTGTCGCTCCGGAGTTCGAGCGAGAAAATTCTAAGTCCCCGGTCGCGTCGCACCGGAGCCCGAGCGAAAAAATTCTAAGTCCCCGTTCGTGTCGCTCCGGAACCGAATGTCGACGGAACGAAGGGACAACGGTAGATCCTTATTCCTGGTGCTCGTGGCTCTCTAAAACGATACACTTGTTGTCCTCTGTCTCTTACCTGTGTCGAGATAATCGAGAATCATGGAGCGTTCGTGTCGCTCCGCAACCGAAAGTCGTCGGTTCGAAACGAGAACGTTAGATCCTTATTCCTGATCGCTGAGGCACTCTAAAACTATTAGGCTGTTTTGCTCTCTGATGCCCGTGGACCGAGAGAACGTAGAATATCGGAGCGATCGGGTCGCTCCGGAGTTCGAGCGAGAAAATTCTAAGTCCCCGGTCGCGTCGCTCCGGAGCCCGAGCGAAAAAATTCTAAGTCACCGTTCGTGTCGCTCCGGAACCGAATGTCGACGGAACGAAGGGACAACGGTAGATCCTTATTCCTGGTGCTCGTGGCTCTCTAAAACGATACACTTGTTGTCCTCTGTCTCTTACCTGTGTCGAGATAATCGAGAATCATGGAGCGTTCGTGTCGCTCCGGAACCGAAAGTCGTCGGTTCGAAACGAGAACGTTAGATCCTTATTCCTGATCGCTGAGGCACTCTAAAACTATTAGGCTGTTTTGCTCTCTGATTTTCGTGGACCGAGAGAACGTAGAATATCGGAGCGATCGTGTCGCTCCGGAGTTCGAGCGAGAAAATTCTAAGTCCCCGTTCGTGTCGCTCCGGAGCCCGAGCGAAAAAATTCTAAGTCCCCGTTCGTGTCGCTCCGGAACCGAATGTCGACGGAACGAAGGGACAACGGTAGATCCTTATTCCTGGTACACGCGGCTCTCTAAAACCATACACTTGTTGTCCTCTGTCTCTTACCTGTGTCGAGAAAATCGAGAATCATGGAGCGTTCGTTTCGCTCCGGAACCGAAAGTCGTCGGTTCGAAACGAGAACGTTAGATCCTTATTCCTGATCGCTGAGGCACTCTAAAACTATTAGGCTGTTTTGCTCTCTGATGCCCGTGGACCGAGAGAACGTAGAATATCGGAGCGATCGGGTCGCTCCGGAGTTCGAGCGAGTAAATTCTAAGTCCCCGGTCGCGTCGCTCCGGAGCCCGAGCGAAAAAATTCTAAGTCCCCGTTCGTGTCGCTCCGGAACCGAATGTCGACGGAACGAAGGGACAACGGTAGATCCTTATTCCTGGTGCTCGTGGCTCTCTAAAACCATACACTTGTTGTCCTCTGTCTCTTACCTGTGTCGAGATAATCGAGAATCATGGAGCGTTCGTGTCGCTCCGGAACCGAAAGTCGTCGGTTCGAAACGAGAACGTTAGATCCTTATTCCTGATCGCTGAGGCACTCTAAAACTATTAGGCTGTTTTGCTCTCTGATGCCCGTGGACCGAGAGAACGTAGAATATCGGAGCGATCGTGTCGCTCCGGAGTTCGAGCGAAAAAATTCTAAGTCCCCGTTCGTGTCGCTCCTGAGCCCGAGCGAAAAAATTCTAAGTCCCCGTTCGTGTCGCTCCGAAATCGAATGTCGACGGAACGAAGGGACAACGGTAGATCCTTATTCCTGGAGCTCGTGGCTCTCTAAAACCATACACTTGATGTCCTCTGTCTCTTACCTGTGTCGAGATAATCGAGAATCATGGAGCGTTCGTGTCGCTCCGGAACCGAAAGTCGTCGGTTCGAAACGAGAACGTTAGATCCTTATTCCTGATCGCTGAGGCACTCTAAAACTATTAGGCTGTTTTGCTCTCTGATGCCCGTGGACCGAGAGAACGTAGAATATCGGTGCGATCGTGTCGCTCCGGAGTTCGAGCGCGAAAATTCTACGTCCCCGGTCGTGTCGCTCCGGAGCCCGAGTGAAAAAATTCTAAGTACCCGTTCGTGTCGCTCCGGAACCGAATGTCGGCGGAACGAAGGGACAACGGTAGATCCTTATTCCTGGTGCTCGTGGCTCTCTAAAACCATACACTTGTTGTCCTCTGTCACTTACCTGTGTCGAGATAATCGAGAATCATGGAGCGTTCGTGTCGCTCCGGAACCGAAAGTCGTCGGTTCGAAACGAGAACGTTAGATCCTTATTCCTGATCGCTGAGGCACTCTAAAACTATTAGGCTGTTTTGCTCTCTGATGCCCGTGGACCGAGAGAACGTAGAATATCGGAGCGATCGTGTCGCTCCGGAGTTCGAGCGAAAAAATTCTAAGTCCCCGTTCGTGTCGCTCCGGAGCCCGAGCGAAAAAATTCTAAGTCCCCGTTCGTGTCGCTCCGGAACCGAATGTCGACGGAACGAAGGGACAACGGTAGATCCTTATTCCTGGTGCTCGTGGCTCTCTAAAACCATACACTTGTTGTCCTCTGTCTCTTACCTGTGTCGAGATAATCGAGAATCATGGAGCGTTCGTGTCGCTCCGCAACCGAAAGTCGTCGGTTCGAAACGAGAACGTTAGATCCTTATTCCTGATCGCTGAGGCACTCTAAAACTATTAGGCTGTTTTGCTCTCTGATGCCCGTGGACCGAGAGAACGTAGAATATCGGAGCGATCGGGTCGCTCCGGAGTTCGAGCGAGAAAATTCTAAGTCCCCGGTCGCGTCGCACCGGAGCCCGAGCGAAAAAATTCTAAGTCCCCGTTCGTGTCGCTCCGGAACCGAATGTCGACGGAACGAAGGGACAACGGTAGATCCTTATTCCTGGTACACGCGGCTCTCTAAAACCATACACTTGTTGTCCTCTGTCTCTTACCTGTGTCGAGAAAATCGAGAATCATGGAGCGTTCGTGTCGCTCCGGAACCGAAAGTCGTCGGTTCGAAACGAGAACGTTAGATCCTTATTCCTGATCGTTGAGGCACTCAAAAACTATTAGGCTGTTTTGCTCTCTGATGCCCGTGGACCGAGAGAACGCAGAATATCGGAGCGATCGTGTCGCTCCGGAGTTCGCGCGAAAAAATTCTAAGTCCCCAGTCGTGTCGCTCCGGAGCCCGAGCGAAAAAATTCTAAGTCCCCGTTCGTGTCGCTCCGGAACCGAATGTCGACGGAACGAAGGGACAACTGTAGATCCTTATTCCTGGAGCTCGTGGCTCTCTAAAACCATACACTTGATGTCCTCTGTCTCTTACCTGTCTCGAGATAATCGAGAATCATGGAGCGTTCGTGTCGCTCCGGAACCGAAAGTCGTCGGTTCGAAACGAGAACGTTAGGTCCTTGTTCCTGATGGCTGAGGCACTCTAAAACTATTAGGCTGTTTTGCTCTCTGATGCCCGTGGACCGAGAGAACGTAGAATATCGGAGCGATCGTGTCGCTCCGGAGTTCGAGCGAAAAAATTCTAAGTCCCCGTTCGTGTCGCTCCGGAACCGAATGTCGACGGAACGAAGGGACAACGGTAGATCCTTATTCCTGGTGCCCGCGGCTCTCTAAAACCATACACTTGTTGTCCTCTGTCTCTTACCTGTGTCGAGAAAATCGAGAATCATGGAGCGTTCGTGCCGTCCCGGAACCGAAAGTCGTCGGTTCGAAACGAGAACGTTAAATCCTTATTCCTGATCGTTGAGGCACTCAAAAACTATTAGGCTGTTTTGCTCTCTGATGCCCGTGGACCGAGGGAACGCAGAATATCGGAGCGATCGTGTCGCTCCGGAGTACGCGCGAAAAAATTCTAAGTCCCCAGTCGTGTCGCTCCGGAGCCCGAGCGAAAAAATTCTAAGTCCCCGTTCGTGTCGCTCCGGAACCGAATGTCGACGGAACGAAGGGACAACGGTAGATCCTTATTCCTGGTGCTCGTGGCTCTCTCAAAACGATACACTTGTTGTCCTCTGTCTCTTACCTGTGTCGAGATAATCGAGAATCATGGAGCGTTCGTGTCGCTCCGGAACCGAAAGTCGTCGGTTCGAAACGAGAACGTTAGATCCTTATTCCTGATCGCTGAGGCACTCTAAAACTATTAGGCTGTTTTGCTCTCTGATTTTCGTGGACCGAGAGAACGTAGAATATCGGAGCGATCGTGTCGCTCCGGAGTTCGAGCGAAAAAATTCTAAGTCCCCGTTCGTGTCGCTCCGGAGCCCGATCGAAAAAATTCTAAGTCCCCGTTCGTGTCGCTCCGAAACCGAATGTCGACGGAACGAAGGGACAACGGTAGATCCTTATTCCTGGTGCTCGTGGCTCTCTAAAACCATACACTTGTTGTCCTCTGTCTCTTACCTGTGTCGAGATAATCGAGAATCATGGAGCGTTCGTGCCGCTCCGGTACCGAAAGTCGTCGGTTCGAAACGAGAACGTTAGATCCTTATTCCTGATCGCTGAGGCACTCTAAAACTATTAGGCTGTTTTGCTCTCTGATGCCCGTGGACCGAGAGAACGTAGAATATCGGAGCGATCGTGTCGCTCCGGAGTTCGAGCGAAAAAATTCTAAGTCCCCGTTCGTGTCGCTCCGGAGCCCGAGCGAAAAAATTCTAAGTCCCCGTTCGTGTCGCTCCGGAACCGAATGTCGACGGAACGAAGGGACAACGGTAGATCCTTATTCCTGGTGCTCGTGGCTCTCTAAAACCATACACTTGTTGTCCTCTGTCTCTTACCTGTGTCGAGATAATCGAGAATCATGGAGCGTTCGTGTCGCTCCGCAACCGAAAGTCGTCGGTTCGAAACGAGAACGTTAGATCCTTATTCCTGATCGCTGAGGCACTCTAAAACTATTAGGCTGTTTTGCTCTCTGATGCCCGTGGACCTAGAGAACGTAGAATATCGGAGCGATCGTGTCGCTCCGGAGTTCGAGCGAGAAAATTCTAAGTCCCCGTTCGTGTCGCTCCGGAGCCCGAGCGAAAAAATTCTAAGTCCCCGTTCGTGTCGCTCCGGAACCGAATGTCGACGGAACGAAGGGACAACGGTAGATCCTTATTCCTGGTACACGCGGCTCTCTAAAACCATACACTTGTTGTCCTCTGTCTCTTACCTGTGTCGAGAAAATCGAGAATCATGGAGCGTTCGTGTCGCTCCGGAACCGAAAGTCGTCGGTTCGAAACGAGAACGTTAGATCCTTATTCCTGATCGTTGAGGCACTCAAAAACTATTAGGCTGTTTTGCTCTCTGATGCCCGTGGACCGAGAGAACGCAGAATATCGGAGCGATCGGGTCGCTCCGGAGTTCGAGCGAGAAAATTCTAAGTCCCCGGTCGCGTCGCACCGGAGCCCGAGCGAAAAAATTCTAAGTCCCCGTTCGTGTCGCTCCGGAACCGAATGTCGACGGAACGAAGGGACAACGGTAGATCCTTATTCCTGGTGCTCGTGGCTCTCTCAAAACGATACACTTGTTGTCCTCTGTCTCTTACCTGTGTCGAGATAATCGAGAATCATGGAGCGTTCGTGTCGCTCCGGAACCGAAAGTCGTCGGTTCGAAACGAGAACGTTAGATCCTTATTCCTGATCGCTGAGGCACTCTAAAACTATTAGGCTGTTCTGCTCTCTGATTTTCGTGGACCGAGAGAACGTAGAATATCGGAGCGATCGTGTCGCTCCGGAGTTCGAGCGAAAAAATTCTAAGTCCCCGTTCGTGTCGCTCCGGAGCCCGATCGAAAAAATTCTAAGTCCCCGTTCGTGTCGCTCCGAAACCGAATGTCGACGGAACGAAGGGACAACGGTAGATCCTTATTCCTGGAGCTCGTGGCTCTCTAAAACCATACACTTGATGTCCTCTGTCTCTTACCTGTGTCGAGATAATCGAGAATCATGGAGCGTTCGTGTCGCTCCGGAACCGAAAGTCGTCGGTTCGAAACGAGAACGTTAGATCCTTATTCCTGATCGCTGAGGCACTCTAAAACTATTAGGCTGTTTTGCTCTCTGATGCCCGTGGACCGAGAGAACGTAGAATATCGGTGCGATCGTGTAGCTCCGGAGTTCGAGCGAGAAAATTCTACGTCCCCGGTCGTGTCGCTCCGGAGCCCGAGTGAAAAAATTCTAAGTCCCCGTTCGTGTCGCTCCGGAACCGAATGTCGGCGGAACGAAGGGACAACGGTAGATCCTTATTCCTGGTGCTCGTGGCTCTCTAAAACCATACACTTGTTGTCCTCTGTCTCTTACCTGTGTCGAGATAATCGAGAATCATGGAGCGTTCGTGCCGCTCCGGTACCGAAAGTCGTCGGTTCGAAACGAGAACGTTAGATCCTTATTCCTGATCGTTGAGGCACTCTAAAACTATTAGGCTGTTTTGCTCTCTGATGCCCGTGGACCTAGAGAACGTAGAATATCGGAGCGATCGTGTCGCTCCGGAGTTCGAGCGAGAAAATTCTAAGTCCCCGTTCGTGTCGCTCCGGAGCCCGAGCGAAAAAATTCTACGTCCCCGTTTGTGTCGCTCCGGAACCTAATGTCGACGGAACGAAGGGACAACGGTAGATCCTTATTCCTGGTGCTCGTGGCTCTCTAAAACCATGCACTTGTTGTCCTCTGTCTCTTACTTGTGTCGAGATAATCGAGAATCATGGAGCGTTCGTGTCGCTCCGGTACCGAAAGTCGTCGGTTCGAAACGAGAACGTTAGATCCTTATTCCTGATCGCTGAGGCACTCTAAAACTATTAGGCTGTTTTGCTCTCTGATGCCCGTGGACCGAGAGAACGTAGAATATCGGTGCGATCGTGTAGCTCCGGAGTTCGAGCGAGAAAATTCTACGTCCCCGGTCGTGTCGCTCCGGAGCCCGAGTGAAAAAATTCTAAGTCCCCGTTCGTGTCGCTCCGGAACCGAATGTCGGCGGAACGAAGGGACAACGGTAGATCCTTATTCCTGGTGCTCGTGGCTCTCTAAAACCATACACTTGTTGTCCTCTGTCTCTTACCTGTGTCGAGATAATCGAGAATCATGGAGCGTTCGTGCCGCTCCGGTACCGAAAGTCGTCGGTTCGAAACGAGAACGTTAGATCCTTATTCCTGATCGTTGAGGCACTCTAAAACTATTAGGCTGTTTTGCTCTCTGATGCCCGTGGACCTAGAGAACGTAGAATATCGGAGCGATCGTGTCGCTCCGGAGTTCGAGCGAGAAAATTCTAAGTCCCCGTTCGTGTCGCTCCGGAGCCCGAGCGAAAAAATTCTACGTCCCCGTTTGTGTCGCTCCGGAACCTAATGTCGACGGAACGAAGGGACAACGGTAGATCCTTATTCCTGGTGCTCGTGGCTCTCTAAAACCATGCACTTGTTGTCCTCTGTCTCTTACTTGTGTCGAGATAATCGAGAATCATGGAGCGTTCGTGTCGCTCCGGTACCGAAAGTCGTCGGTTCGAAACGAGAACGTTAGATCCTTATTCCTGATCGTTGAGGCACTCTAAAACTATTAGGCTGTTTTTCTCTCTGATTTTCGTGGACCGAGAGAACGTAGAATATCGGAGCGATCGTGTCGCTCCGGAGTTCGAGCGAAGAAATTCTAAGTCCCCGTTCGTGTCGCTCCGGAGACCGAGCGAAAAAATTCTAAGTCCCCGTTCGTGTCGCTCCGAAACCGAATGTCGACGGAATGAAGGGACAACGGTAGATCCTTATTCCTGGAGCTCGTGGCTCTCTAAAACCATACACTTGATGTCCTCTGTCTCTTACCTGTGTCGAGATAATCGAGAATCATGGAGCGTTCGTGTCGCTCCGGAACCGAAAGTCGTCGGTTCGAAACGAGAACGTTAGATCCTTATTCCTGATCGCTGAGGCACTCTAAAACTATTAGGCTGTTTTGCTCTCTGATGCCCGTGGACCGAGAGAACGTAGAATATCGGTGCGTTCGTGTCGCTCCGGAGTTCGAGCGAGAAAATTCTACGTCCCCGGTCGTGTCGCTCCGGAGCCCGAGTGAAAAAATTCTAAGTCCCCGTTCGTGTCGCTCCGGAACCGAATGTCGGCGGAACGAAGGGACAACGGTAGATCCTTATTCCTGGTGCTCGTGGCTCTCTAAAACGATACACTTGTTGTCCTCTGTCTCTTACCTGTGTCGAGATAATTGAGAATCATGGAGCGTTCGTGCCGCTCCGGTACCGAAAGTCGTCGGTTCGAAACGAGAACGTTAGATCCTTATTCCTGATCGTTGAGGCACTCTAAAACTATTAGGCTGTTTTGCTCTCTGATGCCCGTGGACCTAGAGAACGTAGAATATCGGAGCGATCGTGTCGCTCCGGAGTTCGAGCGAGAAAATTCTAAGTCCCCGTTCGTGTCGCTCCGGAGCCCGAGCGAAAAAATTCTAAGTCCCCGTTCGTGTCGCTCCGGAACCGAATGTCGACGGAACGAAGGGACAACGGTAGATCCTTATTCCTGGTACACGCGGCTCTCTAAAGCCATACACTTGTTGTCCTCTGTCTCTTACCTGTGTCGAGAAAATCGAGAATCATGGAGCGTTCGTGTCGCTCCGGAACCGAAAGTCGTCGGTTCGAAACGAGAACGTTAGATCCTTATTCCTGATCGTTGAGGCACTCAAAAACTATTAGGCTGTTTTGCTCTCTGATGCCCGTGGACCGAGAGAACGCAGAATATCGGAGCGATCGGGTCGCTCCGGAGTTCGAGCGAGAAAATTCTAAGTCCCCGGTCGCGTCGCACCGGAGCCCGAGCGAAAAAATTCTAAGTCCCCGTTCGTGTCGCTCCGGAACCGAATGTCGACGGAACGAAGGGACAACGGTAGATCCTTATTCCTGGTGCTCGTGGCTCTCTCAAAACGATACACTTGTTGTCCTCTGTCTCTTACCTGTGTCGAGATAATCGAGAATCATGGAGCGTTCGTGTCGCTCCGGAACCGAAAGTCGTCGGTTCGAAACGAGAACGTTAGATCCTTATTCCTGATCGCTGAGGCACTCTAAAACTATCAGGCTGTTTTGCTCTCTGATGCCCGTGGACCGAGAGAACGTAGAATATCGGTGCGATCGTGTAGCTCCGGAGTTCGAGCGAGAAAATTCTACGTCCCCGGTCGTGTCGCTCCGGAGCCCGAGTGAAAAAATTCTAAGTCGCCGTTCGTGTCGCTCCGGAACCGAATGTCGGCGGAACGAAGGGACAACGGTAGATCCTTATTCCTGGTGCTCGTGGCTCTCTAAAACCATACACTTGTTGTCCTCTGTCTCTTACCTGTGTCGAGATAATCGAGAATCATGGAGCGTTCGTGTCGCTCCGGTACCGAAAGTCGTCGGTTCGAAACGAGAACGTTAGATCCTTATTCCTGATCGTTGAGGCACTCTAAAACTATTAGGCTGTTTTGCTCTCTGATGCCCGTGGACCTAGAGAACGTAGAATATCGGAGCGATCGTGTCGCTCCGGAGTTCGAGCGAGAAAATTCTAAGTCCCGTTCGTGTCGCTCCGGAGCCCGAGCGAAAAAATTCTACGTCCCCGTTCGTGTCGCTCCGGAACCGAATGTCGGCGGAACGAAGGGACAACGGTAGATCCTTATTCCTGGTGCTCGTGGCTCTCTAAAACCATACACTTGTTGTCCTCTGTCTCTTACCTGTGTCGAGATAATCGAGAATCATGGAGCGTTCGTGCCGCTCCGGTACCGAAAGTCGTCGGTTCGAAACGAGAACGTTAGATCCTTATTCCTGATCGTTGAGGCACTCTAAAACTATTAGGCTGTTTTGCTCTCTGATGCCCGTGGACCTAGAGAACGTAGAATATCGGAGCGATCGTGTCGCTCCGGAGTTCGAGCGAGAAAATTCTAAGTCCCCGTTCGTGTCGCTCCGGAGCCCGAGCGAAAAAATTCTACGTCCCCGTTTGTGTCGCTCCGGAACCTAATGTCGACGGAACGAAGGGACAACGGTAGATCCTTATTCCTGGTGCTCGTGGCTCTCTAAAACCATGCACTTGTTGTCCTCTGTCTCTTACTTGTGTCGAGATAATCGAGAATCATGGAGCGTTCGTGTCGCTCCGGTACCGAAAGTCGTCGGTTCGAAACGAGAACGTTAGATCCTTATTCCTGATCGTTGAGGCACTCTAAAACTATTAGGCTGTTTTGCTCTCTGATGCCCGTGGACCTAGAGAACGTAGAATATCGGAGCGATCGTGTCGCTCCGGAGTTCGAGCGAGAAAATTCTAAGTCCCGTTCGTGTCGCTCCGGAGCCCGAGCGAAAAAATTCTACGTCCCCGTTCGTGTCGCTCCGGAACCGAATGTCGGCGGAACGAAGGGACAACGGTAGATCCTTATTCCTGGTGCTCGTGGCTCTCTAAAACCATACACTTGTTGTCCTCTGTCTCTTACCTGTGTCGAGATAATCGAGAATCATGGAGCGTTCGTGTCGCTCCGCAACCGAAAGTCGTCGGTTCGAAACGAGAACGTTAGATCCTTATTCCTGATCGCTGAGGCACTCTAAAGCTATTAGGCTGTTTTGCTCTCTGATGCCCGTGGACCGAGAGAACGTAGAATATCGGCGCGATCGGGTCGCTCCGGAGTTCGAGCGAGAAAATTCTAAGTCCCCGGTCGCGTCGCTCCGGAGCCCGAGCGAAAAAATTCTAAGTCCCCGTTCGTGTCGCTCCGGAACCGAATGTCGACGGAACGAAGGGACAACGGTAGATCCTTATTCCTGGTGCTCGTGGCTCTCTAAAACCATACACTTGTTGTCCTCTGTCTCTTACCTGTGTCGAGATAATCGAGAATCATGGAGCGTTCGTGTCGCTCCGGAACCGAAAGTCGTCGGTTCGAAACGAGAACGTTAGATCCTTATTCCTGATCGTTGAGGCACTCTAAAACTATTAGGCTGTTTTGCTCTCTGATGCCCGTGGACCTAGAGAACGTAGAATATCGGAGCGATCGTGTCGCTCCGGAGTTCGAGCGAGAAAATTCTAAGTCCCCGTTCGTGTCGCTCCGGAGCCCGAGCGAAAAAATTCTACGTCCCCGTTTGTGTCGCTCCGGAACCTAATGTCGACGGAACGAAGGGACAACGGTAGATCCTTATTCCTGGTGCTCGTGGCTCTCTAAAACCATGCACTTGTTGTCCTCTGTCTCTTACTTGTGTCGAGATAATCGAGAATCATGGAGCGTTCGTGTCGCTCCGGTACCGAAAGTCGTCGGTTCGAAACGAGAACGTTAGATCCTTATTCCTGATCGTTGAGGCACTCTAAAACTATTAGGCTGTTTTGCTCTCTGATGCCCGTGGACCTAGAGAACGTAGAATATCGGAGCGATCGTGTCGCTCCGGAGTTCGAGCGAGAAAATTCTAAGTCCCGTTCGTGTCGCTCCGGAGCCCGAGCGAAAAAATTCTACGTCCCCGTTCGTGTCGCTCCGGAACCGAATGTCGGCGGAACGAAGGGACAACGGTAGATCCTTATTCCTGGTGCTCGTGGCTCTCTAAAACCATACACTTGTTGTCCTCTGTCTCTTACCTGTGTCGAGATAATCGAGAATCATGGAGCGTTCGTGTCGCTCCGCAACCGAAAGTCGTCGGTTCGAAACGAGAACGTTAGATCCTTATTCCTGATCGCTGAGGCACTCCAGAACTATTAGGCTGTTTTGCTCTCTGATGCCCGTGGACCGAGAGAACGTAGGATGTCGGAGCGATCGTGTCGCTCCGGAGTTCGAGCGAGAAAATTCTAAGTCCCCGTCCGTGTCGCTCCGGAGCCCGAGCGAAAAAATTCTAAGTCCCCGTTCGTGTCGCTCCGAAATCGAATGTCGACGGAACGAAGGGACAACGGTAGATCCTTATTCCTGGAGCTCGTGGCTCTCTAAAACCATACACTTGATGTCCTCTGTCTCTTACCTGTGTCGAGATAATCGAGAATCATGGAGCGTTCGTGTCGCTCCGGAACCGAAAGTCGTCGGTTCGAAACGAGAACGTTAGATCCTTATTCCTGATCGCTGAGGCACTCTATAACTATTAGGCTGTTTTGCTCTCTGATGCCCGTGGACCGAGAGAACGTAGAATATCGGTGCGATCGTGTCGCTCCGGAGTTCGAGCGCGAAAATTCTACGTCCCCGGTCGTGTCGCTCCGGAGCCCGAGTGAAAAAATTCTAAGTACCCGTTCGTGTCGCTCCGGAACCGAATGTCGGCGGAACGAAGGGACAACGGTAGATCCTTATTCCTGGTGCTCGTGGCTCTCTAAAACCATACACTTGTTGTCCTCTGTCTCTTACCTGTGTCGAGATAATCGAGAATCATGGAGCGTTCGTGTCGCTCCGGAACCGAAAGTCGTCGGTTCGAAACGAGAACGTTAGATCCTTATTCCTGATCGCTGAGGCACTCTAAAACTATTAGGCTGTTTTGCTCTCTGATGCCCGTGGACCGAGAGAACGTAGAATATCGGAGCGATCGTGTCGCTCCGGAGTTCGAGCGAAAAAATTCTAAGTCCCCGTTCGTGTCGCTCCGGAGCCCGAGCGAAAAAATTCTAAGTCCCCGTTCGTGTCGCTCCGGAACCGAATGTCGACGGAACGAAGGGACAACGGTAGATCCTTATTCCTGGTGCTCGTGGCTCTCTAAAACCATACACTTGTTGTCCTCTGTCTCTTACCTGTGTCGAGATAATCGAGAATCATGGAGCGTTCGTGTCGCTCCGCAACCGAAAGTCGTCGCTTCGAAACGAGAACGTTAGATCCTTATTCCTGATCGCTGAGGCACTCTAAAACTATTAGGCTGTTTTGCTCTCTGATGCCCGTGGACCGAGAGAACGTAGAATATCGGAGCGATCGTGTCGCTCCGGAGTTCGAGCGAAAAAATTCTAAGTCCCCGTTCGTGTCGCTCCGGAGCCCGAGCGAAAAAATTCTAAGTCCCCGTTCGTGTCGCTCCGGAACCGAATGTCGACGGAACGAAGGGACAACGGTAGATCCTTATTCCTGGTGCTCGTGGCTCTCTAAAACCATACACTTGTTGTCCTCTGTCTCTTACCTGTGTCGAGATAATCGAGAATCATGGAGCGTTCGTGTCGCTCCGCAACCGAAAGTCGTCGCTTCGAAACGAGAACGTTAGATCCTTATTCCTGATCGCTGAGGCACTCTAAAGCTACTAGGCTGTTTTGCTCTCTGATGCCCGTGGACCGAGAGAAAGTAGAATATCGGCGCGATCGGGTCGCTCCGGAGTTCGAGCGAGAAAATTCTAAGTCCCCGGTCGCGTCGCTCCGGAGCCCGAGCGAAAAAATTCTAAGTCCCCGTTCGTGTCGCTCCGGAACCGAATGTCGACGGAACGAAGGGACAACGGTAGATCCTTATTCCTGGTGCTCGTGGCTCTCTAAAACCATACACTTGTTGTCCTCTGTCTCTTACCTGTGTCGAGATAATCGAGAATCATGGAGCGTTCGTGTCGCTCCGGAACCGAAAGTCGTCGGTTCGAAACGAGAACGTTAGATCCTTATTCCTGATCGTTGAGGCACTCTAAAACTATTAGGCTGTTTTGCTCTCTGATGCCCGTGGACCTAGAGAACGTAGAATATCGGAGCGATCGTGTCGCTCCGGAGTTCGAGCGAGAAAATTCTAAGTCCCCGTTCGTGTCGCTCCGGAGCCCGAGCGAAAAAATTCTACGTCCCCGTTTGTGTCGCTCCGGAACCTAATGTCGACGGAACGAAGGGACAACGGTAGATCCTTATTCCTGGTGCTCGTGGCTCTCTAAAACCATGCACTTGTTGTCCTCTGTCTCTTACTTGTGTCGAGATAATCGAGAATCATGGAGCGTTCGTGTCGCTCCGGTACCGAAAGTCGTCGGTTCGAAACGAGAACGTTAGATCCTTATTCCTGATCGTTGAGGCACTCTAAAACTATTAGGCTGTTTTGCTCTCTGATGCCCGTGGACCTAGAGAACGTAGAATATCGGAGCGATCGTGTCGCTCCGGAGTTCGAGCGAGAAAATTCTAAGTCCCGTTCGTGTCGCTCCGGAGCCCGAGCGAAAAACTTCTACGTCCCCGTTCGTGTCGCTCCGGAACCGAATGTCGACGGAACGAAGGGACAACGGTAGATCCTTATTCCTGGTGCTCGTGGCTCTCTAAAACCATACACTTGTTGTCCTCTGTCTCTTACCTGTGTCGAGATAATCGAGAATCATGGAGCGTTCGTGTCGCTCCGGAACCGAAAGTCGTCGGTTCGAAACGAGAACGTTAGATCCTTATTCCTGATCGCTGAGGCACTCTAAAACTATTAGGCTGTTTTGCTCTCTGATTTTCGTGGACCGAGAGAACGTAGAATATCGGAGCGATCGTGTCGCTCCGGAGTTCGAGCGAGAAAATTCTAAGTCCCCGTTCGTGTCGCTCCGGAGCCCGAGCGAAAAAATTCTAAGTCCCCGTTCGTGTCGCTCCGGAACCGAATGTCGACGGAACGAAGGGACAACGGTAGATCCTTATTCCTGGTGCTCGTGGCTCTCTAAAACCATACACTTGTTCTCCTCTGTCTCTTACCTGTGTCGAGATAATCGAGAATCATGGAGCGTTCGTGTCGCTCCGGAACCGAAAGTCGTCGGTTCGAAACGAGAACGATAGATCCATATTCCTGATCGTTGAGGCACTCTAAAACTATTAGGCTGTTTTGCTCTCTGATGCCCGTGGACCGAGAGAACGTAGAATAACGGAGCGATCGTGTCGCTCCGGAGCCCGAGCGAAAAAATTCTAAGTCCCCGTTCGTGTCGCTCCGGAGCCCGAGCGAAAAAATTCCAAGTCCCCGTTCGTGTCGCTCCGGAACCGAATGTCGACGGAACGAAATGACAACGGTAGATCCTTATTCCTGGTGCTCGTGGCTCTCTAAAACCATACACTTGTTCTCCTCTGTCTCTTACCTGTGTCGAGATAATCGAGAATCATGGAGCGTTCGTGTCGCTCCGGAACCGAAAGTCGTCGGTTCGAAACGAGAACGTTAGATCCTTATTCCTGATCGCTGAGGCACTCTAAAACTATTAGGCTGTTTTGCTCTCTGATGCCCGTGGACCGAGAGAACGTAGAATATCGGTGCGATCGTGTAGCTCCGGAGTTCGAGCGAGAAAATTCTACGTCCCCGGTCGTGTCGCTCCGGAGCCCGAGTGAAAAAATTCTAAGTCGCCGTTCGTGTCGCTCCGGAACCGAATGTCGGCGGAACGAAGGGACAACGGTAGATCCTTATTCCTGGTGCTCGTGGCTCTCTAAAACCATACACTTGTTGTCCTCTGTCTCTTACCTGTGTCGAGATAATCGAGAATCATGGAGCGTTCGTGTCGCTCCGGTACCGAAAGTCGTCGGTTCGAAACGAGAACGTTAGATCCTTATTCCTGATCGTTGAGGCACTCTAAAACTATTAGGCTGTTTTGCTCTCTGATGCCCGTGGACCTAGAGAACGTAGAATATCGGAGCGATCGTGTCGCTCCGGAGTTCGAGCGAGAAAATTCTAAGTCCCGTTCGTGTCGCTCCGGAGCCCGAGCGAAAAAATTCTACGTCCCCGTTCGTGTCGCTCCGGAACCGAATGTCGGCGGAACGAAGGGACAACGGTAGATCCTTATTCCTGGTGCTCGTGGCTCTCTAAAACCATACACTTGTTGTCCTCTGTCTCTTACCTGTGTCGAGATAATCGAGAATCATGGAGCGTTCGTGCCGCTCCGGTACCGAAAGTCGTCGGTTCGAAACGAGAACGTTAGATCCTTATTCCTGATCGTTGAGGCACTCTAAAACTATTAGGCTGTTTTGCTCTCTGATGCCCGTGGACCTAGAGAACGTAGAATATCGGAGCGATCGTGTCGCTCCGGAGTTCGAGCGAGAAAATTCTAAGTCCCCGTTCGTGTCGCTCCGGAGCCCGAGCGAAAAAATTCTACGTCCCCGTTTGTGTCGCTCCGGAACCTAATGTCGACGGAACGAAGGGACAACGGTAGATCCTTATTCCTGGTGCTCGTGGCTCTCTAAAACCATGCACTTGTTGTCCTCTGTCTCTTACTTGTGTCGAGATAATCGAGAATCATGGAGCGTTCGTGTCGCTCCGGTACCGAAAGTCGTCGGTTCGAAACGAGAACGTTAGATCCTTATTCCTGATCGTTGAGGCACTCTAAAACTATTAGGCTGTTTTGCTCTCTGATGCCCGTGGACCTAGAGAACGTAGAATATCGGAGCGATCGTGTCGCTCCGGAGTTCGAGCGAGAAAATTCTAAGTCCCGTTCGTGTCGCTCCGGAGCCCGAGCGAAAAAATTCTACGTCCCCGTTCGTGTCGCTCCGGAACCGAATGTCGGCGGAACGAAGGGACAACGGTAGATCCTTATTCCTGGTGCTCGTGGCTCTCTAAAACCATACACTTGTTGTCCTCTGTCTCTTACCTGTGTCGAGATAATCGAGAATCATGGAGCGTTCGTGTCGCTCCGCAACCGAAAGTCGTCGGTTCGAAACGAGAACGTTAGATCCTTATTCCTGATCGCTGAGGCACTCTAAAGCTATTAGGCTGTTTTGCTCTCTGATGCCCGTGGACCGAGAGAACGTAGAATATCGGCGCGATCGGGTCGCTCCGGAGTTCGAGCGAGAAAATTCTAAGTCCCCGGTCGCGTCGCTCCGGAGCCCGAGCGAAAAAATTCTAAGTCCCCGTTCGTGTCGCTCCGGAACCGAATGTCGACGGAACGAAGGGACAACGGTAGATCCTTATTCCTGGTGCTCGTGGCTCTCTAAAACCATACACTTGTTGTCCTCTGTCTCTTACCTGTGTCGAGATAATCGAGAATCATGGAGCGTTCGTGTCGCTCCGGAACCGAAAGTCGTCGGTTCGAAACGAGAACGTTAGATCCTTATTCCTGATCGTTGAGGCACTCTAAAACTATTAGGCTGTTTTGCTCTCTGATGCCCGTGGACCTAGAGAACGTAGAATATCGGAGCGATCGTGTCGCTCCGGAGTTCGAGCGAGAAAATTCTAAGTCCCCGTTCGTGTCGCTCCGGAGCCCGAGCGAAAAAATTCTACGTCCCCGTTTGTGTCGCTCCGGAACCTAATGTCGACGGAACGAAGGGACAACGGTAGATCCTTATTCCTGGTGCTCGTGGCTCTCTAAAACCATGCACTTGTTGTCCTCTGTCTCTTACTTGTGTCGAGATAATCGAGAATCATGGAGCGTTCGTGTCGCTCCGGTACCGAAAGTCGTCGGTTCGAAACGAGAACGTTAGATCCTTATTCCTGATCGTTGAGGCACTCTAAAACTATTAGGCTGTTTTGCTCTCTGATGCCCGTGGACCTAGAGAACGTAGAATATCGGAGCGATCGTGTCGCTCCGGAGTTCGAGCGAGAAAATTCTAAGTCCCGTTCGTGTCGCTCCGGAGCCCGAGCGAAAAAATTCTACGTCCCCGTTCGTGTCGCTCCGGAACCGAATGTCGGCGGAACGAAGGGACAACGGTAGATCCTTATTCCTGGTGCTCGTGGCTCTCTAAAACCATACACTTGTTGTCCTCTGTCTCTTACCTGTGTCGAGATAATCGAGAATCATGGAGCGTTCGTGTCGCTCCGCAACCGAAAGTCGTCGGTTCGAAACGAGAACGTTAGATCCTTATTCCTGATCGCTGAGGCACTCCAGAACTATTAGGCTGTTTTGCTCTCTGATGCCCGTGGACCGAGAGAACGTAGGATGTCGGAGCGATCGTGTCGCTCCGGAGTTCGAGCGAGAAAATTCTAAGTCCCCGTCCGTGTCGCTCCGGAGCCCGAGCGAAAAAATTCTAAGTCCCCGTTCGTGTCGCTCCGAAATCGAATGTCGACGGAACGAAGGGACAACGGTAGATCCTTATTCCTGGAGCTCGTGGCTCTCTAAAACCATACACTTGATGTCCTCTGTCTCTTACCTGTGTCGAGATAATCGAGAATCATGGAGCGTTCGTGTCGCTCCGGAACCGAAAGTCGTCGGTTCGAAACGAGAACGTTAGATCCTTATTCCTGATCGCTGAGGCACTCTATAACTATTAGGCTGTTTTGCTCTCTGATGCCCGTGGACCGAGAGAACGTAGAATATCGGTGCGATCGTGTCGCTCCGGAGTTCGAGCGCGAAAATTCTACGTCCCCGGTCGTGTCGCTCCGGAGCCCGAGTGAAAAAATTCTAAGTACCCGTTCGTGTCGCTCCGGAACCGAATGTCGGCGGAACGAAGGGACAACGGTAGATCCTTATTCCTGGTGCTCGTGGCTCTCTAAAACCATACACTTGTTGTCCTCTGTCTCTTACCTGTGTCGAGATAATCGAGAATCATGGAGCGTTCGTGTCGCTCCGGAACCGAAAGTCGTCGGTTCGAAACGAGAACGTTAGATCCTTATTCCTGATCGCTGAGGCACTCTAAAACTATTAGGCTGTTTTGCTCTCTGATGCCCGTGGACCGAGAGAACGTAGAATATCGGAGCGATCGTGTCGCTCCGGAGTTCGAGCGAAAAAATTCTAAGTCCCCGTTCGTGTCGCTCCGGAGCCCGAGCGAAAAAATTCTAAGTCCCCGTTCGTGTCGCTCCGGAACCGAATGTCGACGGAACGAAGGGACAACGGTAGATCCTTATTCCTGGTGCTCGTGGCTCTCTAAAACCATACACTTGTTGTCCTCTGTCTCTTACCTGTGTCGAGATAATCGAGAATCATGGAGCGTTCGTGTCGCTCCGCAACCGAAAGTCGTCGGTTCGAAACGAGAACGTTAGATCCTTATTCCTGATCGCTGAGGCACTCTAAAACTATTAGGCTGTTTTGCTCTCTGATGCCCGTGGACCGAGAGAACGTAGAATATCGGAGCGATCGGGTCGCTCCGGAGTTCGAGCGAGAAAATTCTAAGTCCCCGGTCGCGTCGCACCGGAGCCCGAGCGAAAAAATTCTAAGTCCCCGTTCGTGTCGCTCCGGAACCGAATGTCGACGGAACGAAGGGACAACGGTAGATCCTTATTCCTGGTGCTCGTGGCTCTCTAAAACCATACACTTGTTGTCCTCTGTCTCTTACCTGTGTCGAGATAATCGAGAATCATGGAGCGTTCGTGTCGCTCCGCAACCGAAAGTCGTCGGTTCGAAACGAGAACGTTAGATCCTTATTCCTGATCGCTGAGGCACTCTAAAGCTATTAGGCTGTTTTGCTCTCTGATGCCCGTGGACCGAGAGAACGTAGAATATCGGCGCGATCGGGTCGCTCCGGAGTTCGAGCGAGAAAATTCTAAGTCCCCGGGTGCGTCGCTCCGGAGCCCGAGCGAAAAAATTCTAAGTCCCCGTTCGTGTCGCTCCGGAACCGAATGTCGACGGAACGAAGGGACAACGGTAGATCCTTATTCCTGGTGCTCGTGGCTCTCTAAAACCATACACTTGTTGTCCTCTGTCTCTTACCTGTGTCGAGATAATCGAGAATCATGGAGCGTTCGTGTCGCTCCGGAACCGAAAGTCGTCGGTTCGAAACGAGAACGTTAGATCCTTATTCCTGATCGTTGAGGCACTCTAAAACTATTAGGCTGTTTTGCTCTCTGATGCCCGTGGACCTAGATAACGTAGAATATCGGAGCGATCGTGTCGCTCCGGAGTTCGAGCGAGAAAATTCTAAGTCCCCGTTCGTGTCGCTCCGGAGCCCGAGCGAAAAAATTCTACGTCCCCGTTTGTGTCGCTCCGGAACCTAATGTCGACGGAACGAAGGGACAACGGTAGATCCTTATTCCTGGTGCTCGTGGCTCTCTAAAACCATGCACTTGTTGTCCTCTGTCTCTTACTTGTGTCGAGATAATCGAGAATCATGGAGCGTTCGTGTCGCTCCGGTACCGAAAGTCGTCGGTTCGAAACGAGAACGTTAGATCCTTATTCCTGATCGTTGAGGCACTCTAAAACTATTAGGCTGTTTTGCTCTCTGATGCCCGTGGACCTAGAGAACGTAGAATATCGGAGCGATCGTGTCGCTCCGGAGTTCGAGCGAGAAAATTCTAAGTCCCGTTCGTGTCGCTCCGGAGCCCGAGCGAAAAACTTCTACGTCCCCGTTCGTGTCGCTCCGGAACCGAATGTCGACGGAACGAAGGGACAACGGTAGATCCTTATTCCTGGTGCTCGTGGCTCTCTAAAACCATACACTTGTTGTCCTCTGTCTCTTACCTGTGTCGAGATAATCGAGAATCATGGAGCGTTCGTGTCGCTCCGGAACCGAAAGTCGTCGGTTCGAAACGAGAACGTTAGATCCTTATTCCTGATCGCTGAGGCACTCTAAAACTATTAGGCTGTTTTGCTCTCTGATGTTCGTGGACCGAGAGAACGTAGAATATCGGAGCGATCGTGTCGCTCCGGAGTTCGAGCGAGAAAATTCTAAGTCCCCGTTCGTGTCGCTCCGGAGCCCGAGCGAAAAAATTCTAAGTCCCCGTTCGTGTCGCTCCGGAACCGAATGTCGACGGAACGAAGGGACAACGGTAGATCCTTATTCCTGGTGCTCGTGGCTCTCTAAAACCATACACTTGTTCTCCTCTGTCTCTTACCTGTGTCGAGATAATCGAGAATCATGGAGCGTTCGTGTCGCTCCGGAACCGAAAGTCGTCGGTTCGAAACGAGAACGATAGATCCATATTCCTGATCGTTGAGGCACTCTAAAACTATTAGGCTGTTTTGCTCTCTGATGCCCGTGGACCGAGAGAACGTAGAATAACGGAGCGATCGTGTAGCTCCGGAGCCCGAGCGAAAAAATTCTAAGTCCCCGTTCGTGTCGCTCCGGAGCCCGAGCGAAAAAATTCCAAGTCCCCGTTCGTGTCGCTCCGGAACCGAATGTCGACGGAACGAAATGACAACGGTAGATCCTTATTCCTGGTGCTCGTGGCTCTCTAAAACCATACACTTGTTCTCCTCTGTCTCTTACCTGTGTCGAGATAATCGAGAATCATGGAGCGTTCGTGTCGCTCCGGAACCGAAAGTCGTCGGTTCGAAACGAGAACGATAGATCCATATTCCTGATCGTTGAGGCACTCTAAAACTATTAGGCTGTTTTGCTCTCTGATGCCCGTGGACCGAGAGAACGTAGAATAACGGAGCGATCGTGTCGCTCCGGAGCCTGAGCGAAAAAATTCTAAGTCCCCGTTCGTGTCGCTCCGGAGCCCGAGCGAAAAAATTCTAAGTCCCCGTTCGTGTCGCTCCGGAACCGATTGTCGACGGAACGAAATGACAACGGTAGATCCTTATTCCTGGTGCTCGTGGCTCTCTAAAACCATACACTTGTTCTCCTCTGTCTCTTACCTGTGTCGAGATAATCGAGAATCATGGAGCGTTCGTGTCGCTCCGGAACCGAAAGTCGTCGGTTCGAAACGAGAACGTTAGATCCTTATTCCTGATCGCTGAGGCACTCTAAAACTATTAGGCTGTTTTGCTCTCTGATGCCCGTGGACCGAGAGAACGTAGAATATCGGTGCGATCGTGTAGCTCCGGAGTTCGAGCGAGAAAATTCTACGTCCCCGGTCGTGTCGCTCCGGAGCCCGAGTGAAAAAATTCTAAGTCGCCGTTCGTGTCGCTCCGGAACCGAATGTCGGCGGAACGAAGGGACAACGGTAGATCCTTATTCCTGGTGCTCGTGGCTCTCTAAAACCATACACTTGTTGTCCTCTGTCTCTTACCTGTGTCGAGATAATCGAGAATCATGGAGCGTTCGTGTCGCTCCGGTACCGAAAGTCGTCGGTTCGAAACGAGAACGTTAGATCCTTATTCCTGATCGTTGAGGCACTCTAAAACTATTAGGCTGTTTTGCTCTCTGATGCCCGTGGACCTAGAGAACGTAGAATATCGGAGCGATCGTGTCGCTCCGGAGTTCGAGCGAGAAAATTCTAAGTCCCGTTCGTGTCGCTCCGGAGCCCGAGCGAAAAAATTCTACGTCCCCGTTCGTGTCGCTCCGGAACCGAATGTCGGCGGAACGAAGGGACAACGGTAGATCCTTATTCCTGGTGCTCGTGGCTCTCTAAAACCATACACTTGTTGTCCTCTGTCTCTTACCTGTGTCGAGATAATCGAGAATCATGGAGCGTTCGTGTCGCTCCGGTACCGAAAGTCGTCGGTTCGAAACGAGAACGTTAGATCCTTATTCCTGATCGTTGAGGCACTCTAAAACTATTAGGCTGTTTTGCTCTCTGATGCCCGTGGACCTAGAGAACGTAGAATATCGGAGCGATCGTGTCGCTCCGGAGTTCGAGCGAGAAAATTCTAAGTCCCGTTCGTGTCGCTCCGGAGCCCGAGCGAAAAAATTCTACGTCCCCGTTCGTGTCGCTCCGGAACCGAATGTCGGCGGAACGAAGGGACAACGGTAGATCCTTATTCCTGGTGCTCGTGGCTCTCTAAAACCATACACTTGTTGTCCTCTGTCTCTTACCTGTGTCGAGATAATCGAGAATCATGGAGCGTTCGTGCCGCTCCGGTACCGAAAGTCGTCGGTTCGAAACGAGAACGTTAGATCCTTATTCCTGATCGTTGAGGCACTCTAAAACTATTAGGCTGTTTTGCTCTCTGATGCCCGTGGACCTAGAGAACGTAGAATATCGGAGCGATCGTGTCGCTCCGGAGTTCGAGCGAGAAAATTCTAAGTCCCCGTTCGTGTCGCTCCGGAGCCCGAGCGAAAAAATTCTACGTCCCCGTTTGTGTCGCTCCGGAACCTAATGTCGACGGAACGAAGGGACAACGGTAGATCCTTATTCCTGGTGCTCGTGGCTCTCTAAAACCATGCACTTGTTGTCCTCTGTCTCTTATTTGTGTCGAGATAATCGAGAATCATGGAGCGTTCGTGTCGCTCCGGTACCGAAAGTCGTCGGTTCGAAACGAGAACGTTAGATCCTTATTCCTGATCGTTGAGGCACTCTAAAACTATTAGGCTGTTTTGCTCTCTGATGCCCGTGGACCTAGAGAACGTAGAATATCGGAGCGATCGTGTCGCTCCGGAGTTCGAGCGAGAAAATTCTAAGTCCCCGTTCGTGTCGCTCCGGAGCCCGAGCGAAAAACTTCTACGTCCCCGTTCGTGTCGCTCCGGAACCGAATGTCGACGGAACGAAGGGACAACGGTAGATCCTTATTCCTGGTGCTCGTGGCTCTCTAAAACCATACACTTGTTGTCCTCTGTCTCTTACCTGTGTCGAGATAATCGAGAATCATGGAGCGTTCGTGTCGCTCCGGAACCGAAAGTCGTCGGTTCGAAACGAGAACGTTAGATCCTTATTCCTGATCGCTGAGGCACTCTAAAACTATTAGGCTGTTTTGCTCTCTGATGTTCGTGGACCGAGAGAACGTAGAATATCGGAGCGATCGTGTCGCTCCGGAGTTCGAGCGAGAAAATTCTAAGTCCCCGTTCGTGTCGCTCCGGAGCCCGAGCGAAAAAATTCTAAGTCCCCGTTCGTGTCGCTCCGGAACCGAATGTCGACGGAACGAAGGGACAACGGTAGATCCTTATTCCTGGTGCTCGTGGCTCTCTAAAACCATACACTTGTTCTCCTCTGTCTCTTACCTGTGTCGAGATAATCGAGAATCATGGAGCGTTCGTGTCGCTCCGGAACCGAAAGTCGTCGGTTCGAAACGAGAACGATAGATCCATATTCCTGATCGTTGAGGCACTCTAAAACTATTAGGCTGTTTTGCTCTCTGATGCCCGTGGACCGAGAGAACGTAGAATAACGGAGCGATCGTGTCGCTCCGGAGCCCGAGCGAAAAAATTCTAAGTCCCCGTTCGTGTCGCTCCGGAGCCCGAGCGAAAAAATTCCAAGTCCCCGTTCGTGTCGCTCCGGAACCGAATGTCGACGGAACGAAATGACAACGGTAGATCCTTATTCCTGGTGCTCGTGGCTCTCTAAAACCATACACTTGTTCTCCTCTGTCTCTTACCTGTGTCGAGATAATCGAGAATCATGGAGCGTTCGTGTCGCTCCGGAACCGAAAGTCGTCGGTTCGAAACGAGAACGATAGATCCATATTCCTGATCGTTGAGGCACTCTAAAACTATTAGGCTGTTTTGCTCTCTGATGCCCGTGGACCGAGAGAACGTAGAATAACGGAGCGATCGTGTCGCTCCGGAGCCTGAGCGAAAAAATTCTAAGTCCCCGTTCGTGTCGCTCCGGAGCCCGAGCGAAAAAATTCTAAGTCCCCGTTCGTGTCGCTCCGGAACCGATTGTCGACGGAACGAAATGACAACGGTAGATCCTTATTCCTGGTGCTCGTGGCTCTCTAAAACCATACACTTGTTCTCCTCTGTCTCTTACCTGTGTCGAGATAATCGAGAATCATGGAGCGTTCGTGTCGCTCCGGAACCGAAAGTCGTCGGTTCGAAACGAGAACGTTAGATCCTTATTCCTGATCGCTGAGGCACTCTAAAACTATTAGGCTGTTTTGCTCTCTGATGCCCGTGGACCGAGAGAACGTAGAATATCGGTGCGATCGTGTAGCTCCGGAGTTCGAGCGAGAAAATTCTACGTCCCCGGTCGTGTCGCTCCGGAGCCCGAGTGAAAAAATTCTAAGTCGCCGTTCGTGTCGCTCCGGAACCGAATGTCGGCGGAACGAAGGGACAACGGTAGATCCTTATTCCTGGTGCTCGTGGCTCTCTAAAACCATACACTTGTTGTCCTCTGTCTCTTACCTGTGTCGAGATAATCGAGAATCATGGAGCGTTCGTGTCGCTCCGGTACCGAAAGTCGTCGGTTCGAAACGAGAACGTTAGATCCTTATTCCTGATCGTTGAGGCACTCTAAAACTATTAGGCTGTTTTGCTCTCTGATGCCCGTGGACCTAGAGAACGTAGAATATCGGAGCGATCGCGTCGCTCCGGAGTTCGAGCGAGAAAATTCTAAGTCCCGTTCGTGTCGCTCCGGAGCCCGAGCGAAAAAATTCTACGTCCCCGTTCGTGTCGCTCCGGAACCGAATGTCGGCGGAACGAAGGGACAACGGTAGATCCTTATTGCTGGTGCTCGTGGCTCTCTAAAACCATACACTTGTTGTCCTCTGTCTCTTACCTGTGTCGAGATAATCGAGAATCATGGAGCGTTCGTGCCGCTCCGGTACCGAAAGTCGTCGGTTCGAAACGAGAACGTTAGATCCTTATTCCTGATCGTTGAGGCACTCTAAAACTATTAGGCTGTTTTGCTCTCTGATGCCCGTGGACCTAGAGAACGTAGAATATCGGAGCGATCGTGTCGCTCCGGAGTTCGAGCGAGAAAATTCTAAGTCCCCGTTCGTGTCGCTCCGGAGCCCGAGCGAAAAAATTCTACGTCCCCGTTTGTGTCGCTCCGGAACCTAATGTCGACGGAACGAAGGGACAACGGTAGATCCTTATTCCTGGTGCTCGTGGCTCTCTAAAACCATGCACTTGTTGTCCTCTGTCTCTTACTTGTGTCGAGATAATCGAGAATCATGGAGCGTTCGTGTCGCTCCGGTACCGAAAGTCGTCGGTTCGAAACGAGAACGTTAGATCCTTATTCCTGATCGTTGAGGCACTCTAAAACTAATAGGCTGTTTTGCTCTCTGATGCCCGTGGACCTAGAGAACGTAGAATATCGGAGCGATCGTGTCGCTCCGGAGTTCGAGCGAGAAAATTCTAAGTCCCGTTCGTGTCGCTCCGGAGCCCGAGCGAAAAAATTCTACGTCCCCGTTCGTGTCGCTCCGGAACCGAATGTCGGCGGAACGAAGGGACAACGATAGATCCTTATTCCTGGTGCTCGTGGCTCTCTAAAACCATACACTTGTTGTCCTCTGTCTCTTACCTGTGTCGAGATAATCGAGAATCATGGAGCGTTCGTGTCGCTCCGCAACCGAAAGTCGTCGGTTCGAAACGAGAACGTTAGATCCTTATTCCTGATCGCTGAGGCACTCCAGAACTATTAGGCTGTTTTGCTCTCTGATGCCCGTGGACCGAGAGAACGTAGGATGTCGGAGCGATCGTGTCGCTCCGGAGTTCGAGCGAGAAAATTCTAAGTCCCCGTCCGTGTCGCTCCGGAGCCCGAGCGAAAAAATTCTAAGTCCCCGTTCGTGTCGCTCCGAAATCGAATGTCGACGGAACGAAGGGACAACGGTAGATCCTTATTCCTGGAGCTCGTGGCTCTCTAAAACCATACACTTGATGTCCTCTGTCTCTTACCTGTGTCGAGATAATCGAGAATCATGGAGCGTTCGTGTCGCTCCGGAACCGAAAGTCGTCGGTTCGAAACGAGAACGTTAGATCCTTATTCCTGATCGCTGAGGCACTCTATAACTATTAGGCTGTTTTGCTCTCTGATGCCCGTGGACCGAGAGAACGTAGAATATCGGTGCGATCGTGTCGCTCCGGAGTTCGAGCGCGAAAATTCTACGTCCCCGGTCGTGTCGCTCCGGAGCCCGAGTGAAAAAATTCTAAGTACCCGTTCGTGTCGCTCCGGAACCGAATGTCGGCGGAACGAAGGGACAACGGTAGATCCTTATTCCTGGTGCTCGTGGCTCTCTAAAACCATACACTTGTTGTCCTCTGTCTCTTACCTGTGTCGAGATAATCGAGAATCATGGAGCGTTCGTGTCGCTCCGGAACCGAAAGTCGTCGGTTCGAAACGAGAACGTTAGATCCTTATTCCTGATCGCTGAGGCACTCTAAAACTATTAGGCTGTTTTGCTCTCTGATGCCCGTGGACCGAGAGAACGTAGAATATCGGAGCGATCGTGTCGCTCCGGAGTTCGAGCGAAAAAATTCTAAGTCCCCGTTCGTGTCGCTCCGGAGCCCGAGCGAAAAAATTCTAAGTCCCCGTTCGTGTCGCTCCGGAACCGAATGTCGACGGAACGAAGGGACAACGGTAGATCCTTATTCCTGGTGCTCGTGGCTCTCTAAAACCATACACTTGTTGTCCTCTGTCTCTTACCTGTGTCGAGATAATCGAGAATCATGGAGCGTTCGTGTCGCTCCGCAACCGAAAGTCGTCGGTTCGAAACGAGAACGTTAGATCCTTATTCCTGATCGCTGAGGCACTCTAAAACTATTAGGCTGTTTTGCTCTCTGATGCCCGTGGACCGAGAGAACGTAGAATATCGGAGCGATCGGGTCGCTCCGGAGTTCGAGCGAGAAAATTCTAAGTCCCCGGTCGCGTCGCTCCGGAGCCCGAGCGAAAAAATTCTAAGTCCCCGTTCGTGTCGCTCCGGAACCGAATGTCGACGGAACGAAGGGACAACGGTAGATCCTTATTCCTGGTGCTCGTGGCTCTCTAAAACCATACACTTGTTGTCCTCTGTCTCTTACCTGTGTCGAGATAATCGAGAATCATGGAGCGTTCGTGTCGCTCCGCAACCGAAAGTCGTCGGTTCGAAACGAGAACGTTAGATCCTTATTCCTGATCGCTGAGGCACTCTAAAGCTATTAGGCTGTTTTGCTCTCTGATGCCCGTGGACCGAGAGAACGTAGAATATCGGCGCGATCGGGTCGCTCCGGAGTTCGAGCGAGAAAATTCTAAGTCCCCGGTCGCGTCGCTCCGGAGCCCGAGCGAAAAAATTCTAAGTCCCCGTTCGTGTCGCTCCGGAACCGAATGTCGACGGAACGAAGGGACAACGGTAGATCCTTATTCCTGGTGCTCGTGGCTCTCTAAAACCATACACTTGTTGTCCTCTGTCTCTTACCTGTGTCGAGATAATCGAGAATCATGGAGCGTTCGTGTCGCTCCGGAACCGAAAGTCGTCGGTTCGAAACGAGAACGTTAGATCCTTATTCCTGATCGTTGAGGCACTCTAAAACTATTAGGCTGTTTTGCTCTCTGATGCCCGTGGACCTAGAGAACGTAGAATATCGGAGCGATCGTGTCGCTCCGGAGTTCGAGCGAGAAAATTCTAAGTCCCCGTTCGTGTCGCTCCGGAGCCCGAGCGAAAAAATTCTACGTCCCCGTTTGTGTCGCTCCGGAACCTAATGTCGACGGAACGAAGGGACAACGGTAGATCCTTATTCCTGGTGCTCGTGGCTCTCTAAAACCATGCACTTGTTGTCCTCTGTCTCTTACTTGTGTCGAGATAATCGAGAATCATGGAGCGTTCGTGTCGCTCCGGTACCGAAAGTCGTCGGTTCGAAACGAGAACGTTAGATCCTTATTCCTGATCGTTGAGGCACTCTAAAACTATTAGGCTGTTTTGCTCTCTGATGCCCGTGGACCTAGAGAACGTAGAATATCGGAGCGATCGTGTCGCTCCGGAGTTCGAGCGAGAAAATTCTAAGTCCCGTTCGTGTCGCTCCGGAGCCCGAGCGAAAAACTTCTACGTCCCCGTTCGTGTCGCTCCGGAACCGAATGTCGACGGAACGAAGGGACAACGGTAGATCCTTATTCCTGGTGCTCGTGGCTCTCTAAAACCATACACTTGTTGTCCTCTGTCTCTTACCTGTGTCGAGATAATCGAGAATCATGGAGCGTTCGTGTCGCTCCGGAACCGAAAGTCGTCGGTTCGAAACGAGAACGTTAGATCCTTATTCCTGATCGCTGAGGCACTCTAAAACTATTAGGCTGTTTTGCTCTCTGATGTTCGTGGACCGAGAGAACGTAGAATATCGGAGCGATCGTGTCGCTCCGGAGTTCGAGCGAGAAAATTCTAAGTCCCCGTTCGTGTCGCTCCGGAGCCCGAGCGAAAAAATTCTAAGTCCCCGTTCGTGTCGCTCCGGAACCGAATGTCGACGGAACGAAGGGACAACGGTAGATCCTTATTCCTGGTGCTCGTGGCTCTCTAAAACCATACACTTGTTCTCCTCTGTCTCTTACCTGTGTCGAGATAATCGAGAATCATGGAGCGTTCGTGTCGCTCCGGAACCGAAAGTCGTCGGTTCGAAACGAGAACGATAGATCCATATTCCTGATCGTTGAGGCACTCTAAAACTATTAGGCTGTTTTGCTCTCTGATGCCCGTGGACCGAGAGAACGTAGAATAACGGAGCGATCGTGTCGCTCCGGAGCCCGAGCGAAAAAATTCTAAGTCCCCGTTCGTGTCGCTCCGGAGCCCGAGCGAAAAAATTCCAAGTCCCCGTTCGTGTCGCTCCGGAACCGAATGTCGACGGAACGAAATGACAACGGTAGATCCTTATTCCTGGTGCTCGTGGCTCTCTAAAACCATACACTTGTTCTCCTCTGTCTCTTACCTGTGTCGAGATAATCGAGAATCATGGAGCGTTCGTGTCGCTCCGGAACCGAAAGTCGTCGGTTCGAAACGAGAACGATAGATCCATATTCCTGATCGTTGAGGCACTCTAAAACTATTAGGCTGTTTTGCTCTCTGATGCCCGTGGACCGAGAGAACGTAGAATAACGGAGCGATCGTGTCGCTCCGGAGCCTGAGCGAAAAAATTCTAAGTCCCCGTTCGTGTCGCTCCGGAGCCCGAGCGAAAAAATTCTAAGTCCCCGTTCGTGTCGCTCCGGAACCGATTGTCGACGGAACGAAATGACAACGGTAGATCCTTATTCCTGGTGCTCGTGGCTCTCTAAAACCATACACTTGTTCTCCTCTGTCTCTTACCTGTGTCGAGATAATCGAGAATCATGGAGCGTTCGTGTCGCTCCGGAACCGAAAGTCGTCGGTTCGAAACGAGAACGATAGATCCATATTCCTGATCGTTAAGGCACTCTAAAACTATTAGGCTGTTTTGCTCTCTGATGCCCGTGGACCGAGAGAACGTAGAATAACGGAGCGATCGTGTCGCTCCGGAGCCCGAGCGAAAAAATTCTAAGTCCCCGTTCGTGTCGCTCCGGAGCCCGAGCGAAAAAATTCTAAGTCCCCGTTCGTGTCGCTCCGGAACCGAATGTCGACGGAACGAAATGACAACGGTAGATCCTTATTCCTGGTGCTCGTGGCTCTCTAAAACCATACACTTGTTCTCCTCTGTCTCTTACCTGTGTCGAGATAATCGAGAATCATGGAGCGTTCGTGTCGCTCCGGAACCGAAAGTCGTCGGTTCGAAACGAGAACGTTAGATCCATATTCCTGATCGTTGAGGCACTCTAAAACTATTAGGCTGTTTTGCTCTCTGATGCCCGTGGACCGAGAGAACGTAGAATAACGGAGCGATCGTGTCGCTCCGGAGCCTGAGCGAAAAAATTCTAAGTCCCCGTTCGTGTCGCTCCGGAGCCCGAGCGAAAAAATTCTAAGTCCCCGTTCGTGTCGCTCCGGAACCGATTGTCGACGGAACGAAATGACAACGGTAGATCCTTATTCCTGGTGCTCGTGGCTCTCTAAAACCATACACTTGTTCTCCTCTGTCTCTTACCTGTGTCGAGATAATCGAGAATCATGGAGCGTTCGTGTCGCTCCGGAACCGAAAGTCGTCGGTTCGAAACGAGAACGATAGATCCATATTCCTGATCGTTGAGGCACTCTAAAACTATTAGGCTGTTTTGCTCTCTGATGCCCGTGGACCGAGAGAACGTAGAATAACGGAGCGATCGTGTCGCTCCGGAGCCCGAGCGAAAAAATTCTAAGTCCCCGTTCGTGTCGCTCCGGAGCCCGAGCGAAAAAATTCTAAGTCCCCGTTCGTGTCGCTCCGGAACCGAATGTCGACGGAACGAAATGACAACGGTAGATCCTTATTCCTGGTGCTCGTGGCTCTCTAAAACCATACACTTGTTCTCCTCTGTCTCTTACCTGTGTCGAGATAATCGAGAATCATGGAGCGTTCGTGTCGCTCCGGAACCGAAAGTCGTCGGTTCGAAACGAGAACGTTAGATCCATATTCCTGATCGTTGAGGCACTCTAAAACTATTAGGCTGTTTTGCTCTCTGATGCCCGTGGACCGAGAGAACGTAGAATAACGGAGCGATCGTGTCGCTCCGGAGCCCGAGCGAAAAAATTCTAAGTCCCCGTTCGTGTCGCTCCGGAGCCCGAGCGAAAAAATTCTAAGTCCCCGATCGTGTCGCTCCGGAGCCCGAGCGAAAAAATTCTAAGTCCCCGTTCGTGTCGCTCCGGAACCGAATGTCGACGGAACGAAATGACAACGGTAGATCCTTATTCCTGGTGCTCGTGGCTCTCTAAAACCATACACTTGTTCTCCTCTGTCTCTTACCTGTGTCGAGATAATCGAGAATCATGGAGCGTTCGTGTCGCTCCGGAACCGAAAGTCGTCGGTTCGAAACGAGAACGATAGATCCATATTCCTGATCGTTGAGGCACTGTAAAACTATTAGGCTGTTTTGCTCTCTGATGCCCGTGGACCGAGAGAACGTAGAATAACGGAGCGATCGTGTCGCTCCGGAGCCCGAGCGAAAAAATTCTAAGTCCCCGTTCGTGTCGCTCCGGAGCCCGAGCGAAAAAATTCTAAGTCCCCGTTCGTGTCGCTCCGGAACCGAATGTCGACGGAACGAAATGACAACGGTAGATCCTTATTCCTGGTGCTCGTGGCTCTCTAAAACCATACACTTGTTCTCCTCTGTCTCTTACCTGTGTCGAGATAATCGAGAATCATGGAGCGTTCGTGTCGCTCCGGAACCGAAAGTCGTCGGTTCGAAACGAGAACGTTAGATCCATATTCCTGATCGTTGAGGCACTCTAAAACTATTAGGCTGTTTTGCTCTCTGATGCCCGTGGACCGAGAGAACGTAGAATAACGGAGCGATCGTGTCGCTCCGGAGCCCGAGCGAAAAAATTCTAAGTCCCCGTTCGTGTCGCTCCGGAGCCCGAGCGAAAAAATTCTAAGTCCCCGATCGTGTCGCTCCGGAGCCCGAGCGAAAAAATTCTAAGTCCCCGTTCGTGTCGCTCCGGAACCGAATGTCGACGGAACGAAATGACAACGGTAGATCCTTATTCCTGGTGCTCGTGGCTCTCTAAAACCATACACTTGTTCTCCTCTGTCTCTTACCTGTGTCGAGATAATCGAGAATCATGGAGCGTTCGTGTCGCTCCGGAACCGAAAGTCGTCGGTTCGAAACGAGAACGATAGATCCATATTCCTGATCGTTGAGGCACTGTAAAACTATTAGGCTGTTTTGCTCTCTGATGCCCGTGGACCGAGAGAACGTAGAATAACGGAGCGATCGTGTCGCTCCGGAGCCCGAGCGAAAAAATTCTAAGTCCCCGTTCGTGTCGCTCCGGAGCCCGAGCGAAAAAATTCTAAGTCCCCGTTCGTGTCGCTCCGGAACCGAATGTCGACGGAACGAAATGACAACGGTAGATCCTTATTCCTGGTGCTCGTGGCTCTCTAAAACCATACACTTGTTCTCCTCTGTCTCTTACCTGTGTCGAGATAATCGAGAATCATGGAGCGTTCGTGTCGCTCCGGAACCGAAAGTCGTCGGTTCGAAACGAGAACGATAGATCCATATTCCTGATCGTTGAGGCACTCTAAAACTATTAGGCTGTTTTGCTCTCTGATGCCCGTGGACCGAGAGAACGTAGAATAACGGAGCGATCGTGTCGCTCCGGAGCCCGAGCGAAAAAATTCTAAGTCCCCGATCGTGTCGCTCCGGAGCCCGAGCGAAAAAATTCTAAGTCCCCGTTCGTGTCGCTCCGGAACCGAATGTCGACGGAACGAAATGACAACGGTAGATCCTTATTCCTGGTGCTCGTGGCTCTCTAAAACCATACACTTGTTCTCCTCTGTCTCTTACCTGTGTCGAGATAATCGAGAATCATGGAGCGTTCGTGTCGCTCCGGAACCGAAAGTCGTCGGTTCGAAACGAGAACGATAGATCCATATTCCTGATCGTTGAGGCACTCTAAAACTATTAGGCTGTTTTGCTCTCTGATGCCCGTGGACCGAGAGAACGTAGAATAACGGAGCGATCGTGTCGCTCCGGAGCCCGAGCGAAAAAATTCTAAGTCCCCGTTCGTGTCGCTCCGGAGCCCGAGCGAAAAAATTCTAAGTCCCCGTTCGTGTCGCTCCGGAACCGAATGTCGACGGAACGAAATGACAACGGTAGATCCTTATTCCTGGTGCTCGTGGCTCTCTAAAACCATACACTTGTTCTCCTCTGTCTCTTACCTGTGTCGAGATAATCGAGAATCATGGAGCGTTCGTGTCGCTCCGGAACCGAAAGTCGTCGGTTCGAAACGAGAACGATAGATCCATATTCCTGATCGTTGAGGCACTCTAAAACTATTAGGCTGTTTTGCTCTCTGATGCCCGTGGACCGAGAGAACGTAGAATATCGGAGCGATCGTGTCGCTCCGGAGCCCGAGCGAAAAAATTCTAAGTCCCCGTTCGTGTCGCTCCGGAGCCCGAGCGAAAAAATTCTAAGTCCCCGTTCGTGTCGCTCCGGAACCGAATGTCGACGGAACGAAATGACAACGGTAGATCCTTATTCCTGGTGCTCGTGGCTCTCTAAAACCATACACTTGTTCTCCTCTGTCTCTTACCTGTGTCGAGATAATCGAGAATCATGGAGCGTTCGTGTCGCTCCGGAACCGAAAGTCGTCGGTTCGAAACGAGAACGTTAGATCCATATTCCTGATCGTTGAGGCACTCTAAAACTATTAGGCTGTTTTGCTCTCTGATGCCCGTGGACCGAGAGAACGTAGAATAACGGAGCGATCGTGTCGCTCCGGAGCCCGAGCGAAAAAATTCTAAGTCCCCGTTCGTGTCGCTCCGGAGCCCGAGCGAAAAAATTCTAAGTCCCCGTTCGTGTCGCTCCGGAACCGAATGTCGACGGAACGAAATGACAACGGTAGATCCTTATTCCTGGTGCTCGTGGCTCTCTAAAACCATACACTTGTTCTCCTCTGTCTCTTACCTGTGTCGAGATAATCGAGAATCATGGAGCGTTCGTGTCGCTCCGGAACCGAAAGTCGTCGGTTCGAAACGAGAACGATAGATCCATATTCCTGATCGTTGAGGCACTCTAAAACTATTAGGCTGTTTTGCTCTCTGATGCCCGTGGACCGAGAGAACGTAGAATAACGGAGCGATCGTGTCGCTCCGGAGCCCGAGCGAAAAAATTCTAAGTCCCCGTTCGTGTCGCTCCGGAGCCCGAGCGAAAAAATTCTAAGTCCCCGTTCGTGTCGCTCCGGAACCGAATGTCGACGGAACGAAATGACAACGGTAGATCCTTATTCCTGGTGCTCGTGGCTCTCTAAAACCATACACTTGTTCTCCTCTGTCTCTTACCTGTGTCGAGATAATCGAGAATCATGGAGCGTTCGTGTCGCTCCGGAACCGAAAGTCGTCGGTTCGAAACGAGAACGATAGATCCATATTCCTGATCGTTGAGGCACTCTAAAACTATTAGGCTGTTTTGCTCTCTGATGCCCGTGGACCGAGAGAACGTAGAATAACGGAGCGATCGTGTCGCTCCGGAGCCCGAGCGAAAAAATTCTAAGTCCCCGTTCGTGTCGCTCCGGAGCCCGAGCGAAAAAATTCTAAGTCCCCGTTCGTGTCGCTCCGGAACCGAATGTCGACGGAACGAAATGACAACGGTAGATCCTTATTCCTGGTGCTCGTGGCTCTCTAAAACCATACACTTGTTCTCCTCTGTCTCTTACCTGTGTCGAGATAATCGAGAATCATGGAGCGTTCGTGTCGCTCCGGAACCGAAAGTCGTCGGTTCGAAACGAGAACGTTAGATCCATATTCCTGATCGTTGAGGCACTCTAAAACTATTAGGCTGTTTTGCTCTCTGATGCCCGTGGGCCGAGAGAACGTAGAATAACGGAGCGATCGTGTCGCTCCGGAGCCCGAGCGAAAAAATTCTAAGTCCCCGTTCGTGTCGCTCCGGAGCCCGAGCGAAAAAATTCTAAGTCCCCGTTCGTGTCGCTCCGGAACCGAATGTCGACGGAACGAAATGACAACGGTAGATCCTTATTCCTGGTGCTCGTGGCTCTCTAAAACCATACACTTGTTCTCCTCTGTCTCTTACCTGTGTCGAGATAATCGAGAATCATGGAGCGTTCGTGTCGCTCCGGAACCGAAAGTCGTCGGTTCGAAACGAGAACGTTAGATCCATATTCCTGATCGTTGAGGCACTCTAAAACTATTAGGCTGTTTTGCTCTCTGATGCCCGTGGACCGAGAGAACGTAGAATAACGGAGCGATCGTGTCGCTCCGGAGCCCGAGCGAAAAAATTCTAAGTCCCCGTTCGTGTCGCTCCGGAGCCCGAGCGAAAAAATTCTAAGTCCCCGTTCGTGTCGCTCCGGAACCGAATGTCGACGGAACGAAATGACAACGGTAGATCCTTATTCCTGGTGCTCGTGGCTCTCTAAAACCATACACTTGTTCTCCTCTGTCTCTTACCTGTGTCGAGATAATCGAGAATCATGGAGCGTTCGTGTCGCTCCGGAACCGAAAGTCGTCGGTTCGAAACGAGAACGTTAGATCCATATTCCTGATCGTTGAGGCACTCTAAAACTATTAGGCTGTTTTGCTCTCTGATGCCCGTGGACTGAGAGGACGTAGAACAACGGAGTGATCGTGTCGCTCCGGAGTTCGAGCGAAAAAATTCTAAGTCCCCGTTCGTGTCGCTCCGGAGCCCGAGCGAAAAAATTCTAAGTCCCCGTTCGTGTCGCTCCGGAACCGAATGTCGACGGAACGAAATGACAACGGTAGATCCTTATTCCTGGTGCTCGTGGCTCTCTAAAACCATACACTTGTTCTCCTCTGTCTCTTACCTGTGTCGAGATAATCGAGAATCATGGAGCGTTCGTGTCGCTCCGGAACCGAAAGTCGTCGGTTCGAAACGAGAACGATAGATCCATATTCCTGATCGTTGAGGCACTCTAAAACTATTAGGCTGTTTTGCTCTCTGATGCCCGTGGACCGAGAGAACGTAGAATAACGGAGCGATCGTGTCGCTCCGGAGCCCGAGCGAAAAAATTCTAAGTCCCCGTTCGTGTCGCTCCGGAGCCCGAGCGAAAAAATTCTAAGTCCCCGTTCGTGTCGCTCCGGAACCGAATGTCGACGGAACGAAATGACAACGGTAGATCCTTATTCCTGGTGCTCGTGGCTCTCTAAAACCATACACTTGTTCTCCTCTGTCTCTTACCTGTGTCGAGATAATCGAGAATCATGGAGCGTTCGTGTCGCTCCGGAACCGAAAGTCGTCGGTTCGAAACGAGAACGATAGATCCATATTCCTGATCGTTGAGGCACTCTAAAACTATTAGGCTGTTTTGCTCTCTGATGCCCGTGGACCGAGAGAACGTAGAATAACGGAGCGATCGTGTCGCTCCGGAGCCCGAGCGAAAAAATTCTAAGTCCCCGTTCGTGTCGCTCCGGAGCCCGAGCGAAAAAATTCTAAGTCCCCGTTCGTGTCGCTCCGGAACCGAATGTCGACGGAACGAAATGACAACGGTAGATCCTTATTCCTGGTGCTCGTGGCTCTCTAAAACCATACACTTGTTCTCCTCTGTCTCTTACCTGTGTCGAGATAATCGAGAATCATGGAGCGTTCGTGTCGCTCCGGAACCGAAAGTCGTCGGTTCGAAACGAGAACGATAGATCCATATTCCTGATCGTTGATGCACTCTAAAACTATTAGGCTGTTTTGCTCTCTGATGCCCGTGGACCGAGAGAACGTAGAATAACGGAGCGATCGTGTCGCTCCGGAGCCCGAGCGAAAAAATTCTAAGTCCCCGTTCGTGTCGCTCCGGAGCCCGAGCGAAAAAATTCTAAGTCCCCGTTCGTGTCGCTCCGGAACCGAATGTCGACGGAACGAAATGACAACGGTAGATCCTTATTCCTGGTGCTCGTGGCTCTCTAAAACCATACACTTGTTCTCCTCTGTCTCTTACCTGTGTCGAGATAATCGAGAATCATGGAGCGTTCGTGTCGCTCCGGAACCGAAAGTCGTCGGTTCGAAACGAGAACGATAGATCCATATTCCTGATCGTTGAGGCACTCTAAAACTATTAGGCTGTTTTGCTCTCTGATGCCCGTGGACCGAGAGAACGTAGAATAACGGAGCGATCGTGTCGCTCCGGAGCCCGAGCGAAAAAATTCTAAGTCCCCGTTCGTGTCGCTCCGGAGCCCGAGCGAAAAAATTCTAAGTCCCCGTTCGTGTCGCTCCGGAACCGAATGTCGACGGAACGAAATGACAACGGTAGATCCTTATTCCTGGTGCTCGTGGCTCTCTAAAACCATACACTTGTTCTCCTCTGTCTCTTACCTGTGTCGAGATAATCGAGAATCATGGAGCGTTCGTGTCGCTCCGGAACCGAAAGTCGTCGGTTCGAAACGAGAACGATAGATCCATATTCCTGATCCTTGAGGCACTCTAAAACTATTAGGCTGTTTTGCTCTCTGATGCCCGTGGACCGAGAGAACGTAGAATAACGGAGCGATCGTGTCGCTCCGGAGCCCGAGCGAAAAAATTCTAAGTCCCCGTTCGTGTCGCTCCGGAGCCCGAGCGAAAAAATTCTAAGTCCCCGTTCGTGTCGCTCCGGAACCGAATGTCGACGGAACGAAATGACAACGGTAGATCCTTATTCCTGGTGCTCGTGGCTCTCTAAAACCATACACTTGTTCTCCTCTGTCTCTTACCTGTGTCGAGATAATCGAGAATCATGGAGCGTTCGTGTCGCTCCGGAACCGAAAGTCGTCGGTTCGAAACGAGAACGATAGATCCATATTCCTGATCGTTGAGGCACTCTAAAACTATTAGGCTGTTTTGCTCTCTGATGCCCGTGGACCGAGAGAACGTAGAATAACGGAGCGATCGTGTCGCTCCGGAGCCCGAGCGAAAAAATTCTAAGTCCCCGTTCGTGTCGCTCCGGAACCGAATGTCGACGGAACGAAATGACAACGGTAGATCCTTATTCCTGGTGCTCGTGGCTCTCTAAAACCATACACTTGTTCTCCTCTGTCTCTTACCTGTGTCGAGATAATCGAGAATCATGGAGCGTTCGTGTCGCTCCGGAACCGAAAGTCGTCGGTTCGAAACGAGAACGATAGATCCATATTCCTGATCGTTGAGGCACTCTAAAACTATTAGGCTGTTTTGCTCTCTGATGCCCGTGGACCGAGAGAACGTAGAATAACGGAGCGATCGTGTCGCTCCGGAGCCCGAGCGAAAAAATTCTAAGTCCCCGTTCGTGTCGCTCCGGAGCCCGAGCGAAAAAATTCTAAGTCCCCGTTCGTGTCGCTCCGGAACCGAATGTCGACGGAACGAAATGACAACGGTAGATCCTTATTCCTGGTGCTCGTGGCTCTCTAAAACCATACACTTGTTCTCCTCTGTCTCTTACCTGTGTCGAGATAATCGAGAATCATGGAGCGTTCGTGTCGCTCCGGAACCGAAAGTCGTCGGTTCGAAACGAGAACGATAGATCCATATTCCTGATCGTTGAGGCACTCTAAAACTATTAGGCTGTTTTGCTCTCTGATGCCCGTGGACCGAGAGAACGTAGAATAACGGAGCGATCGTGTCGCTCCGGAGCCCGAGCGAAAAAATTCTAAGTCCCCGTTCGTGTCGCTCCGGAGCCCGAGCGAAAAAATTCTAAGTCCCCGTTCGTGTCGCTCCGGAACCGAATGTCGACGGAACGAAATGACAACGGTAGATCCTTATTCCTGGTGCTCGTGGCTCTCTAAAACCATACACTTGTTCTCCTCTGTCTCTTACCTGTGTCGAGATAATCGAGAATCATGGAGCGTTCGTGTCGCTCCGGAACCGAAAGTCGTGGGTTCGAAACGAGAACGTTAGATCCATATTCCTGATCGTTGAGGCACTCTAAAACTATTAGGCTGTTTTGCTCTCTGATGCCCGTGGACCGAGAGAACGTAGAATAACGGAGCGATCGTGTCGCTCCGGAGCCCGAGCGAAAAAATTCTAAGTCCCCGTTCGTGTCGCTCCGGAGCCCGAGCGAAAAAATTCTAAGTCCCCGTTCGTGTCGCTCCGGAACCGAATGTCGACGGAACGAAATGACAACGGTAGATCCTTATTCCTGGTGCTCGTGGCTCTCTAAAACCATACACTTGTTCTCCTCTGTCTCTTACCTGTGTCGAGATAATCGAGAATCATGGAGCGTTCGTGTCGCTCCGGAACCGAAAGTCGTCGGTTCGAAACGAGAACGTTAGATCCATATTCCTGATCGTTGAGGCACTCTAAAACTATTAGGCTGTTTTGCTCTCTGATGCCCGTGGACCGAGAGAACGTAGAATAACGGAGCGATCGTGTCGCTCCGGAGCCCGAGCGAAAAAATTCTAAGTCCCCGTTCGTGTCGCTCCGGAGCCCGAGCGAAAAAATTCTAAGTCCCCGTTCGTGTCGCTCCGGAACCGAATGTCGACGGAACGAAATGACAACGGTAGATCCTTATTCCTGGTGCTCGTGGCTCTCTAAAACCATACACTTGTTCTCCTCTGTCTCTTACCTGTGTCGAGATAATCGAGAATCATGGAGCGTTCGTGTCGCTCCGGAACCGAAAGTCGTCGGTTCGAAACGAGAACGTTAGATCCATATTCCTGATCGTTGAGGCACTCTAAAACTATTAGGCTGTTTTGCTCTCTGATGCCCGTGGACTGAGAGGACGTAGAACAACGGAGTGATCGTGTCGCTCCGGAGTTCGAGCGAAAAAATTCTAAGTCCCCGTTCGTGTCGCTCCGGAGCCCGAGCGAAAAAATTCTAAGTCCCCGTTCGTGTCGCTCCGGAACCGAATGTCGACGGAACGAAATGACAACGGTAGATCCTTATTCCTGGTGCTCGTGGCTCTCTAAAACCATACACTTGTTCTCCTCTGTCTCTTACCTGTGTCGAGATAATCGAGAATCATGGAGCGTTCGTGTCGCTCCGGAACCGAAAGTCGTCGGTTCGAAACGAGAACGATAGATCCATATTCCTGATCGTTGAGGCACTCTAAAACTATTAGGCTGTTTTGCTCTCTGATGCCCGTGGACCGAGAGAACGTAGAATAACGGAGCGATCGTGTCGCTCCGGAGCCCGAGCGAAAAAATTCTAAGTCCCCGTTCGTGTCGCTCCGGAGCCCGAGCGAAAAAATTCTAAGTCCCCGTTCGTGTCGCTCCGGAACCGAATGTCGACGGAACGAAATGACAACGGTAGATCCTTATTCCTGGTGCTCGTGGCTCTCTAAAACCATACACTTGTTCTCCTCTGTCTCTTACCTGTGTCGAGATAATCGAGAATCATGGAGCGTTCGTGTCGCTCCGGAACCGAAAGTCGTCGGTTCGAAACGAGAACGATAGATCCATATTCCTGATCGTTGAGGCACTCTAAAACTATTAGGCTGTTTTGCTCTCTGATGCCCGTGGACCGAGAGAACGTAGAATAACGGAGCGATCGTGTCGCTCCGGAGCCCGAGCGAAAAAATTCTAAGTCCCCGTTCGTGTCGCTCCGGAGCCCGAGCGAAAAAATTCTAAGTCCCCGTTCGTGTCGCTCCGGAACCGAATGTCGACGGAACGAAATGACAACGGTAGATCCTTATTCCTGGTGCTCGTGGCTCTCTAAAACCATACACTTGTTCTCCTCTGTCTCTTACCTGTGTCGAGATAATCGAGAATCATGGAGCGTTCGTGTCGCTCCGGAACCGAAAGTCGTCGGTTCGAAACGAGAACGATAGATCCATATTCCTGATCGTTGATGCACTCTAAAACTATTAGGCTGTTTTGCTCTCTGATGCCCGTGGACCGAGAGAACGTAGAATAACGGAGCGATCGTGTCGCTCCGGAGCCCGAGCGAAAAAATTCTAAGTCCCCGTTCGTGTCGCTCCGGAGCCCGAGCGAAAAAATTCTAAGTCCCCGTTCGTGTCGCTCCGGAACCGAATGTCGACGGAACGAAATGACAACGGTAGATCCTTATTCCTGGTGCTCGTGGCTCTCTAAAACCATACACTTGTTCTCCTCTGTCTCTTACCTGTGTCGAGATAATCGAGAATCATGGAGCGTTCGTGTCGCTCCGGAACCGAAAGTCGTCGGTTCGAAACGAGAACGATAGATCCATATTCCTGATCGTTGAGGCACTCTAAAACTATTAGGCTGTTTTGCTCTCTGATGCCCGTGGACCGAGAGAACGTAGAATAACGGAGCGATCGTGTCGCTCCGGAGCCCGAGCGAAAAAATTCTAAGTCCCCGTTCGTGTCGCTCCGGAGCCCGAGCGAAAAAATTCTAAGTCCCCGTTCGTGTCGCTCCGGAACCGAATGTCGACGGAACGAAATGACAACGGTAGATCCTTATTCCTGGTGCTCGTGGCTCTCTAAAACCATACACTTGTTCTCCTCTGTCTCTTACCTGTGTCGAGATAATCGAGAATCATGGAGCGTTCGTGTCGCTCCGGAACCGAAAGTCGTCGGTTCGAAACGAGAACGATAGATCCATATTCCTGATCCTTGAGGCACTCTAAAACTATTAGGCTGTTTTGCTCTCTGATGCCCGTGGACCGAGAGAACGTAGAATAACGGAGCGATCGTGTCGCTCCGGAGCCCGAGCGAAAAAATTCTAAGTCCCCGTTCGTGTCGCTCCGGAGCCCGAGCGAAAAAATTCTAAGTCCCCGTTCGTGTCGCTCCGGAACCGAATGTCGACGGAACGAAATGACAACGGTAGATCCTTATTCCTGGTGCTCGTGGCTCTCTAAAACCATACACTTGTTCTCCTCTGTCTCTTACCTGTGTCGAGATAATCGAGAATCATGGAGCGTTCGTGTCGCTCCGGAACCGAAAGTCGTCGGTTCGAAACGAGAACGATAGATCCATATTCCTGATCGTTGAGGCACTCTAAAACTATTAGGCTGTTTTGCTCTCTGATGCCCGTGGACCGAGAGAACGTAGAATAACGGAGCGATCGTGTCGCTCCGGAGCCCGAGCGAAAAAATTCTAAGTCCCCGTTCGTGTCGCTCCGGAACCGAATGTCGACGGAACGAAATGACAACGGTAGATCCTTATTCCTGGTGCTCGTGGCTCTCTAAAACCATACACTTGTTCTCCTCTGTCTCTTACCTGTGTCGAGATAATCGAGAATCATGGAGCGTTCGTGTCGCTCCGGAACCGAAAGTCGTCGGTTCGAAACGAGAACGATAGATCCATATTCCTGATCGTTGAGGCACTCTAAAACTATTAGGCTGTTTTGCTCTCTGATGCCCGTGGACCGAGAGAACGTAGAATAACGGAGCGATCGTGTCGCTCCGGAGCCCGAGCGAAAAAATTCTAAGTCCCCGTTCGTGTCGCTCCGGAGCCCGAGCGAAAAAATTCTAAGTCCCCGTTCGTGTCGCTCCGGAACCGAATGTCGACGGAACGAAATGACAACGGTAGATCCTTATTCCTGGTGCTCGTGGCTCTCTAAAACCATACACTTGTTCTCCTCTGTCTCTTACCTGTGTCGAGATAATCGAGAATCATGGAGCGTTCGTGTCGCTCCGGAACCGAAAGTCGTCGGTTCGAAACGAGAACGATAGATCCATATTCCTGATCGTTGAGGCACTCTAAAACTATTAGGCTGTTTTGCTCTCTGATGCCCGTGGACCGAGAGAACGTAGAATAACGGAGCGATCGTGTCGCTCCGGAGCCCGAGCGAAAAAATTCTAAGTCCCCGTTCGTGTCGCTCCGGAGCCCGAGCGAAAAAATTCTAAGTCCCCGTTCGTGTCGCTCCGGAACCGAATGTCGACGGAACGAAATGACAACGGTAGATCCTTATTCCTGGTGCTCGTGGCTCTCTAAAACCATACACTTGTTCTCCTCTGTCTCTTACCTGTGTCGAGATAATCGAGAATCATGGAGCGTTCGTGTCGCTCCGGAACCGAAAGTCGTCGGTTCGAAACGAGAACGATAGATCCATATTCCTGATCGTTGAGGCACTCTAAAACTATTAGGCTGTTTTGCTCTCTGATGCCCGTGGACCGAGAGAACGTAGAATATCGGAGCGATCGTGTCGCTCCGGAGCCCGAGCGAAAAAATTCTAAGTCCCCATTCGTGTCGCTCCGGAGCCCGAGCGAAAAAATTCTAAGTCCCCGTTCGTGTCGCTCCGGAACCGAATGTCGACGGAACGAAATGACAACGGTAGATCCTTATTCCTGGTGCTCGTGGCTCTCTAAAACCATACACTTGTTCTCCTCTGTCTCTTACCTGTGTCGAGATAATCGAGAATCATGGAGCGTTCGTGTCGCTCCGGAACCGAAAGTCGTCGGTTCGAAACGAGAACGTTAGATCCATATTCCTGATCGTTGAGGCACTCTAAAACTATTAGGCTGTTTTGCTCTCTGATGCCCGTGGACCGAGAGAACGTAGAATAACGGAGCGATCGTGTCGCTCCGGAGCCCGAGCGAAAAAATTCTAAGTCCCCGTTCGTGTCGCTCCGGAGCCCGAGCGAAAAAATTCTAAGTCCCCGTTCGTGTCGCTCCGGAACCGAATGTCGACGGAACGAAATGACAACGGTAGATCCTTATTCCTGGTGCTCGTGGCTCTCTAAAACCATACACTTGTTCTCCTCTGTCTCTTACCTGTGTCGAGATAATCGAGAATCATGGAGCGTTCGTGTCGCTCCGGAACCGAAAGTCGTCGGTTCGAAACGAGAACGATAGATCCATATTCCTGATCGTTGAGGCACTCTAAAACTATTAGGCTGTTTTGCTCTCTGATGCCCGTGGACCGAGAGAACGTAGAATAACGGAGCGATCGTGTCGCTCCGGAGCCCGAGCGAAAAAATTCTAAGTCCCCGTTCGTGTCGCTCCGGAGCCCGAGCGAAAAAATTCTAAGTCCCCGTTCGTGTCGCTCCGGAACCGAATGTCGACGGAACGAAATGACAACGGTAGATCCTTATTCCTGGTGCTCGTGGCTCTCTAAAACCATACACTTGTTCTCCTCTGTCTCTTACCTGTGTCGAGATAATCGAGAATCATGGAGCGTTCGTGTCGCTCCGGAACCGAAAGTCGTCGGTTCGAAACGAGAACGATAGATCCATATTCCTGATCGTTGAGGCACTCTAAAACTATTAGGCTGTTTTGCTCACTGATGCCCGTGGACCGAGAGAACGTAGAATAACGGAGCGATCGTGTCGCTCCGGAGCCCGAGCGAAAAAATTCTAAGTCCCCGTTCGTGTCGCTCCGGAGCCCGAGCGAAAAAATTCTAAGTCCCCGTTCGTGTCGCTCCGGAACCGAATGTCGACGGAACGAAATGACAACGGTAGATCCTTATTCCTGGTGCTCGTGGCTCTCTAAAACCATACACTTGTTCTCCTCTGTCTCTTACCTGTGTCGAGATAATCGAGAATCATGGAGCGTTCGTGTCGCTCCGGAACCGAAAGTCGTCGGTTCGAAACGAGAACGTTAGATCCATATTCCTGATCGTTGAGGCACTCTAAAACTATTAGGCTGTTTTGCTCTCTGATGCCCGTGGACCGAGAGAACGTAGAATAACGGAGCGATCGTGTCGCTCCGGAGCCCGAGCGAAAAAATTCTAAGTCCCCGTTCGTGTCGCTCCGGAGCCCGAGCGAAAAAATTCTAAGTCCCCGTTCGTGTCGCTCCGGAACCGAATGTCGACGGAACGAAATGACAACGGTAGATCCTTATTCCTGGTGCTCGTGGCTCTCTAAAACCATACACTTGTTCTCCTCTGTCTCTTACCTGTGTCGAGATAATCGAGAATCATGGAGCGTTCGTGTCGCTCCGGAACCGAAAGTCGTCGGTTCGAAACGAGAACGTTAGATCCATATTCCTGATCGTTGAGGCACTCTAAAACTATTAGGCTGTTTTGCTCTCTGATGCCCGTGGACCGAGAGAACGTAGAATAACGGAGCGATCGTGTCGCTCCGGAGCCCGAGCGAAAAAATTCTAAGTCCCCGTTCGTGTCGCTCCGGAGCCCGAGCGAAAAAATTCTAAGTCCCCGTTCGTGTCGCTCCGGAACCGAATGTCGACGGAACGAAATGACAACGGTAGATCCTTATTCCTGGTGCTCGTGGCTCTCTAAAACCATACACTTGTTCTCCTCTGTCTCTTACCTGTGTCGAGATAATCGAGAATCATGGAGCGTTCGTGTCGCTCCGGAACCGAAAGTCGTCGGTTCGAAACGAGAACGATAGATCCATATTCCTGATCGTTGAGGCACTCTAAAACTATTAGGCTGTTTTGCTCTCTGATGCCCGTGGACCGAGAGAACGTAGAATAACGGAGCGATCGTGTCGCTCCGGAGACCGAGCGAAAAAATTCTAAGTCCCCGTTCGTGTCGCTCCGGAACCGAATGTCGACGGAACGAAATGACAACGGTAGATCCTTATTCCTGGTGCTCGTGGCTCTCTAAAACCATACACTTGTTCTCCTCTGTCTCTTACCTGTGTCGAGATAATCGAGAATCATGGAGCGTTCGTGTCGCTCCGGAACCGAAAGTCGTCGGTTCGAAACGAGAACGATAGATCCATATTCCTGATCGTTGAGGCACTCTAAAACTATTAGGCTGTTTTGCTCTCTGATGCCCGTGGACCGAGAGAACGTAGAATAACGGAGCGATCGTGTCGCTCCGGAGCCCGAGCGAAAAAATTCTAAGTCCCCGTTCGTGTCGCTCCGGAGCCCGAGCGAAAAAATTCTAAGTCCCCGTTCGTGTCGCTCCGGAACCGAATGTCGACGGAACGAAATGACAACGGTAGATCCTTATTCCTGGTGCTCGTGGCTCTCTAAAACCATACACTTGTTCTCCTCTGTCTCTTACCTGTGTCGAGATAATCGAGAATCATGGAGCGTTCGTGTCGCTCCGGAACCGAAAGTCGTCGGTTCGAAACGAGAACGATAGATCCATATTCCTGATCGTTGAGGCACTCTAAAACTATTAGGCTGTTTTGCTCTCTGATGCCCGTGGACCGATAGAACGTAGAATAACGGAGCGATCGTGTCGCTCCGGAGACCGAGCGAAAAAATTCTAAGTCCCCGTTCGTGTCGCTCCGGAACCGAATGTCGACGGAACGAAATGACAACGGTAGATCCTTATTCCTGGTGCTCGTGGCTCTCTAAAACCATACACTTGTTCTCCTCTGTCTCTTACCTGTGTCGAGATAATCGAGAATCATGGAGCGTTCGTGTCGCTCCGGAACCGAAAGTCGTCGGTTCGAAACGAGAACGATAGATCCATATTCCTGATCGTTGAGGCACTCTAAAACTATTAGGCTGTTTTGCTCTCTGATGCCCGTGGACCGAGAGAACGTAGAATAACGGAGCGATCGTGTCGCTCCGGAGCCCGAGCGAAAAAATTCTAAGTCCCCGTTCGTGTCGCTCCGGAGCCCGAGCGAAAAAATTCTAAGTCCCCGTTCGTGTCGCTCCGGAACCGAATGTCGACGGAACGAAATGACAACGGTAGATCCTTATTCCTGGTGCTCGTGGCTCTCTAAAACCATACACTTGTTCTCCTCTGTCTCTTACCTGTGTCGAGATAATCGAGAATCATGGAGCGTTCGTGTCGCTCCGGAACCGAAAGTCGTCGGTTCGAAACGAGAACGTTAGATCCATTTTCCTGATCGTTGAGGCACTCTAAAACTATTAGGCTGTTTTGCTCTCTGATGCCCGTGGACCGAGAGAACGTAGAATAACGGAGCGATCGTGTCGCTCCGGAGCCCGAGCGAAAAAATTCTAAGTCCCCGTTCGTGTCGCTCCGGAGCCCGAGCGAAAAAATTCTAAGTCCCCGTTCGTGTCGCTCCGGAACCGAATGTCGACGGAACGAAATGACAACGGTAGATCCTTATTCCTGGTGCTCGTGGCTCTCTAAAACCATACACTTGTTCTCCTCTGTCTCTTACCTGTGTCGAGATAATCGAGAATCATGGAGCGTTCGTGTCGCTCCGGAACCGAAAGTCGTCGGTTCGAAACGAGAACGATAGATCCATATTCCTGATCGTTGAGGCACTCTAAAACTATTAGGCTGTTTTGCTCTCTGATGCCCGTGGACCGAGAGAACGTAGAATAACGGAGCGATCGTGTCGCTCCGGAGCCCGAGCGAAAAAATTCTAAGTCCCCGTTCGTGTCGCTCCGGAGCCCGAGCGAAAAAATTCTAAGTCCCCGTTCGTGTCGCTCCGGAACCGAATGTCGACGGAACGAAATGACAACGGTAGATCCTTATTCCTGGTGCTCGTGGCTCTCTAAAACCATACACTTGTTCTCCTCTGTCTCTTACCTGTGTCGAGATAATCGAGAATCATGGAGCGTTCGTGTCGCTCCGGAACCGAAAGTCGTCGGTTCGAAACGAGAACGATAGATCCATATTCCTGATCGTTGAGGCACTCTAAAACTATTAGGCTGTTTTGCTCTCTGATGCCCGTGGACCGAGAGAACGTAGAATAACGGAGCGATCGTGTCGCTCCGGAGCCCGAGCGAAAAAATTCTAAGTCCCCGTTCGTGTCGCTCCGGAGCCCGAGCGAAAAAATTCCAAGTCCCCGTTCGTGTCGCTCCGGAACCGAATGTCGACGGAACGAAATGACAACGGTAGATCCTTATTCCTGGTGCTCGTGGCTCTCTAAAACCATACACTTGTTCTCCTCTGTCTCTTACCTGTGTCGAGATAATCGAGAATCATGGAGCGTTCGTGTCGCTCCGGAACCGAAAGTCGTCGGTTCGAAACGAGAACGATAGATCCATATTCCTGATCGTTGAGGCACTCTAAAACTATTAGGCTGTTTTGCTCTCTGATGCCCGTGGACCGAGAGAACGTAGAATAACGGAGCGATCGTGTCGCTCCGGAGCCCGAGCGAAAAAATTCTAAGTCCCCGTTCGTGTCGCTCCGGAGCCCGAGCGAAAAAATTCTAAGTCCCCGTTCGTGTCGCTCCGGAACCGAATGTCGACGGAACGAAATGACAACGGTAGATCCTTATTCCTGGTGCTCGTGGCTCTCTAAAACCATACACTTGTTCTCCTCTGTCTCGTACCTGTGTCGAGATAATCGAGAATCATGGAGCGTTCGTGTCGCTCCGGAACCGAAAGTCGTCGGTTCGAAACGAGAACGACAGATCCATATTCCTGATCGTTGAGGCACTCTAAAACTATTAGGCTGTTTTGCTCTCTGATGCCCGTGGACCGAGAGAACGTAGAATAACGGAGCGATCGTGTCGCTCCGGAGCCCGAGCGAAAAAATTCTAAGTCCCCGTTCGTGTCGCTCCGGAGCCCGAGCGAAAAAATTCTAAGTCCCCGTTCGTGTCGCTCCGGAGCCCGAGCGAAAAAATTCTAAGTCCCCGTTCGTGTCGCTCCGGAACCGAATGTCGACGGAACGAAATGACAACGGTAGATCCTTATTCCTGGTGCTCGTGGCTCTCTAAAACCATACACTTGTTCTCCTCTGTCTCGTACCTGTGTCGAGATAATCGAGAATCATGGAGCGTTCGTGTCGCTCCGGAACCGAAAGTCGTCGGTTCGAAACGAGAACGACAGATCCATATTCCTGATCGTTGAGGCACTCTAAAACTATTAGGCTGTTTTGCTCTCTGATGCCCGTGGTCCGAGAGAACGTAGAATAACGGAGCGATCGTGTCGCTCCGGAGCCCGAGCGAAAAAATTCTAAGTCCCCGTTCGTGTCGCTCCGGAGCCCGAGCGAAAAAATTCTAAGTCCCCGTTCGTGTCGCTCCGGAACCGAATGTCGACGGAACGAAATGACAACGGTAGATCCTTATTCCTGGTGCTCGTGGCTCTCTAAAACCATACACTTGTTCTCCTCTGTCTCTTACCTGTGTCGAGATAATCGAGAATCATGGAGCGTTCGTGTCGCTCCGGAACCGAAAGTCGTCGGTTCGAAACGAGAACGTTAGATCCATATTCCTGATCGTTGAGGCACTCTAAAACTATTAGGCTGTTTTGCTCTCTGATGCCCGTGGACCGAGAGAACGTAGAATAACGGAGCGATCGTGTCGCTCCGGAGCCCGAGCGAAAAAATTCTAAGTCCCCGTTCGTGTCGCTCCGGAGCCCGAGCGAAAAAATTCTAAGTCCCCGTTCGTGTCGCTCCGGAACCGAATGTCGACGGAACGAAATGACAACGGTAGATCCTTATTCCTGGTGCTCGTGGCTCTCTAAAACCATACACTTGTTCTCCTCTGTCTCTTACCTGTGTCGAGATAATCGAGAATCATGGAGCGTTCGTGTCGCTCCGGAACCGAAAGTCGTCGGTTCGAAACGAGAACGATAGATCCATATTCCTGATCGTTGAGGCACTCTAAAACTATTAGGCTGTTTTGCTCTCTGATGCCCGTGGACCGAGAGAACGTAGAATAACGGAGCGATCGTGTCGATCCGGAGCCCGAGCGAAAAAATTCTAAGTCCCCGTTCGTGTCGCTCCGGAACCGAATGTCGACGGAACGAAATGACAACGGTAGATCCTTATTCCTGGTGCTCGTGGCTCTCTAAAACCATACACTTGTTCTCCTCTGTCTCTTACCTGTGTCGAGATAATCGAGAATCATGGAGCGTTCGTGTCACTCCGGAACCGAAAGTCGTCGGTTCGAAACGAGAACGTTAGATCCTTATTCCTGATCGTGGAGGCACTCTAAAACTATTAGGCTGTTTTGCTCTCTGATGCCCGTGGACTGAGAGGACGTAGAACAACGGAGCGATCGTGTCGCTCCGGAGTTCGAGCGAAAAAATTCTAAGTCCCCGTTCGTGTCGCTCCGGAGCCCGAGCGAAAAAATTCTAAGTCCCCGTTCGTGTCGCTCCGGAACCGAATGTCGACGGAACGAAATGACAACGGTAGATCCTTATTCCTGGTGCTCGTGGCTCTCTAAAACCATACACTTGTTCTCCTCTGTCTCTTACCTGTGTCGAGATAATCGAGAATCATGGAGCGTTCGTGTCGCTCCGGAACCGAAAGTCGTCGGTTCGAAACGAGAACGATAGATCCATATTCCTGATCGTTGAGGCACTCTAAAACTATTAGGCTGTTTTGCTCTCTGATGCCCGTGGACCGAGAGAACGTAGAATAACGGAGCGATCGTGTCGCTCCGGAGCCCGAGCGAAAAAATTCTAAGTCCCCGTTCGTGTCGCTCCGGAGCCCGAGCGAAAAAATTCTAAGTCCCCGTTCGTGTCGCTCCGGAACCGAATGTCGACGGAACGAAATGACAACGGTAGATCCTTATTCCTGGTGCTCGTGGCTCTCTAAAACCATACACTTGTTCTCCTCTGTCTCTTACCTGTGTCGAGATAATCGAGAATCATGGAGCGTTCGTGTCGCTCCGGAACCGAAAGTCGTCGGTTCGAAACGAGAACGATAGATCCATATTCCTGATCGTTGAGGCACTCTAAAACTATTAGGCTGTTTTGCTCTCTGATGCCCGTGGACCGAGAGAACGTAGAATAACGGAGCGATCGTGTCGCTCCGGAGCCCGAGCGAAAAAATTCTAAGTCCCCGTTCGTGTCGCTCCGGAACCGAATGTCGACGGAACGAAATGACAACGGTAGATCCTTATTCCTGGTGCTCGTGGCTCTCTAAAACCATACACTTGTTCTCCTCTGTCTCTTACCTGTGTCGAGATAATCGAGAATCATGGAGCGTTCGTGTCGCTCCGGAACCGAAAGTCGTCGGTTCGAAACGAGAACGATAGATCCATATTCCTGATCGTTGAGGCACTCTAAAACTATTAGGCTGTTTTGCTCTCTGATGCCCGTGGACCGAGAGAACGTAGAATAACGGAGCGATCGTGTCGCTCCGGAGCCCGAGCGAAAAAATTCTAAGTCCCCGTTCGTGTCGCTCCGGAGCCCGAGCGAAAAAATTCTAAGTCCCCGTTCGTGTCGCTCCGGAACCGAATGTCGACGGAACGAAATGACAACGGTAGATCCTTATTCCTGGTGCTCGTGGCTCTCTAAAACCATACACTTGTTCTCCTCTGTCTCTTACCTGTGTCGAGATAATCGAGAATCATGGAGCGTTCGTGTCGCTCCGGAACCGAAAGTCGTCGGTTCGAAACGAGAACGATAGATCCATATTCCTGATCGTTGAGGCACTCTAAAACTATTAGGCTGTTTTGCTCTCTGATGCCCGTGGACCGAGAGAACGTAGAATAACGGAGCGATCGTGTCGCTCCGGAGACCGAGCGAAAAAATTCTAAGTCCCCGTTCGTGTCGCTCCGGAACCGAATGTCGACGGAACGAAATGACAACGGTAGATCCTTATTCCTGGTGCTCGTGGCTCTCTAAAACCATACACTTGTTCTCCTCTGTCTCTTACCTGTGTCGAGATAATCGAGAATCATGGAGCGTTCGTGTCGCTCCGGAACCGAAAGTCGTCGGTTCGAAACGAGAACGATAGATCCATATTCCTGATCGTTGAGGCACTCTAAAACTATTAGGCTGTTTTGCTCTCTGATGCCCGTGGACCGAGAGAACGTAGAATAACGGAGCGATCGTGTCGCTCCGGAGCCCGAGCGAAAAAATTCTAAGTCCCCGTTCGTGTCGCTCCGGAGCCCGAGCGAAAAAATTCTAAGTCCCCGTTCGTGTCGCTCCGGAACCGAATGTCGACGGAACGAAATGACAACGGTAGATCCTTATTCCTGGTGCTCGTGGCTCTCTAAAACCATACACTTGTTCTCCTCTGTCTCTTACCTGTGTCGAGATAATCGAGAATCATGGAGCGTTCGTGTCGCTCCGGAACCGAAAGTCGTCGGTTCGAAACGAGAACGATAGATCCATATTCCTGATCGTTGAGGCACTCTAAAACTATTAGGCTGTTTTGCTCTCTGATGCCCGTGGACCGAGAGAACGTAGAATAACGGAGCGATCGTGTCGCTCCGGAGCCCGAGCGAAAAAATTCTAAGTCCCCGTTCGTGTCGCTCCGGAACCGAATGTCGACGGAACGAAATGACAACGGTAGATCCTTATTCCTGGTGCTCGTGGCTCTCTAAAACCATACACTTGTTCTCCTCTGTCTCTTACCTGTGTCGAGATAATCGAGAATCATGGAGCGTTCGTGTCGCTCCGGAACCGAAAGTCGTCGGTTCGAAACGAGAACGATAGATCCATATTCCTGATCGTTGAGGCACTCTAAAACTATTAGGCTGTTTTGCTCTCTGATGCCCGTGGACCGAGAGAACGTAGAATAACGGAGCGATCGTGTCGCTCCGGAGCCCGAGCGAAAAAATTCTAAGTCCCCGTTCGTGTCGCTCCGGAGCCCGAGCGAAAAAATTCTAAGTCCCCGTTCGTGTCGCTCCGGAACCGAATGTCGACGGAACGAAATGACAACGGTAGATCCTTATTCCTGGTGCTCGTGGCTCTCTAAAACCATACACTTGTTCTCCTCTGTCTCTTACCTGTGTCGAGATAATCGAGAATCATGGAGCGTTCGTGTCGCTCCGGAACCGAAAGTCGTCGGTTCGAAACGAGAACGATAGATCCATATTCCTGATCGTTGAGGCACTCTAAAACTATTAGGCTGTTTTGCTCTCTGATGCCCGTGGACCGAGAGAACGTAGAATAACGGAGCGATCGTGTCGCTCCGGAGCCCGAGCGAAAAAATTCTAAGTCCCCGTTCGTGTCGCTCCGGAGCCCGAGCGAAAAAATTCTAAGTCCCCGTTCGTGTCGCTCCGGAACCGAATGTCGACGGAACGAAATGACAACGGTAGATCCTTATTCCTGGTGCTCGTGGCTCTCTAAAACCATACACTTGTTCTCCTCTGTCTCTTACCTGTGTCGAGATAATCGAGAATCATGGAGCGTTCGTGTCGCTCCGGAACCGAAAGTCGTCGGTTCGAAACGAGAACGATAGATCCATATTCCTGATCGTTGAGGCACTCTAAAACTATTAGGCTGTTTTGCTCTCTGATGCCCGTGGACCGAGAGAACGTAGAATAACGGAGCGATCGTGTCGCTCCGGAGCCCGAGCGAAAAAATTCTAAGTCCCCGTTCGTGTCGCTCCGGAACCGAATGTCGACGGAACGAAATGACAACGGTAGATCCTTATTCCTGGTGCTCGTGGCTCTCTAAAACCATACACTTGTTCTCCTCTGTCTCTTACCTGTGTCGAGATAATCGAGAATCATGGAGCGTTCGTGTCGCTCCGGAACCGAAAGTCGTCGGTTCGAAACGAGAACGATAGATCCATATTCCTGATCGTTGAGGCACTCTAAAACTATTAGGCTGTTTTGCTCTCTGATGCCCGTGGACCGAGAGAACGTAGAATAACGGAGCGATCGTGTCGCTCCGGAGCCCGAGCGAAAAAATTCTAAGTCCCCGTTCGTGTCGCTCCGGAGCCCGAGCGAAAAAATTCTAAGTCCCCGTTCGTGTCGCTCCGGAACCGAATGTCGACGGAACGAAATGACAACGGTAGATCCTTATTCCTGGTGCTCGTGGCTCTCTAAAACCATACACTTGTTCTCCTCTGTCTCTTACCTGTGTCGAGATAATCGAGAATCATGGAGCGTTCGTGTCGCTCCGGAACCGAAAGTCGTCGGTTCGAAACGAGAACGATAGATCCATATTCCTGATCGTTGAGGCACTCTAAAACTATTAGGCTGTTTTGCTCTCTGATGCCCGTGGACCGAGAGAACGTAGAATAACGGAGCGATCGTGTCGCTCCGGAGACCGAGCGAAAAAATTCTAAGTCCCCGTTCGTGTCGCTCCGGAACCGAATGTCGACGGAACGAAATGACAACGGTAGATCCTTATTCCTGGTGCTCGTGGCTCTCTAAAACCATACACTTGTTCTCCTCTGTCTCTTACCTGTGTCGAGATAATCGAGAATCATGGAGCGTTCGTGTCGCTCCGGAACCGAAAGTCGTCGGTTCGAAACGAGAACGATAGATCCATATTCCTGATCGTTGAGGCACTCTAAAACTATTAGGCTGTTTTGCTCTCTGATGCCCGTGGACCGAGAGAACGTAGAATAACGGAGCGATCGTGTCGCTCCGGAGCCCGAGCGAAAAAATTCTAAGTCCCCGTTCGTGTCGCTCCGGAGCCCGAGCGAAAAAATTCTAAGTCCCCGTTCGTGTCGCTCCGGAACCGAATGTCGACGGAACGAAATGACAACGGTAGATCCTTATTCCTGGTGCTCGTGGCTCTCTAAAACCATACACTTGTTCTCCTCTGTCTCTTACCTGTGTCGAGATAATCGAGAATCATGGAGCGTTCGTGTCGCTCCGGAACCGAAAGTCGTCGGTTCGAAACGAGAACGATAGATCCATATTCCTGATCGTTGAGGCACTCTAAAACTATTAGGCTGTTTTGCTCTCTGATGCCCGTGGACCGAGAGAACGTAGAATAACGGAGCGATCGTGTCGCTCCGGAGCCCGAGCGAAAAAATTCTAAGTCCCCGTTCGTGTCGCTCCGGAGCCCGAGCGAAAAAATTCTAAGTCCCCGTTCGTGTCGCTCCGGAACCGAATGTCGACGGAACGAAATGACAACGGTAGATCCTTATTCCTGGTGCTCGTGGCTCTCTAAAACCATACACTTGTTCT